>NC_139992.1:61402648-61700203 GCF_964263955.1 Coregonus lavaretus | reverse complement strand
CCAAAAATGTCTGCTTTCGCCAATCAAAATTTCAGCAAACCCTGCGACGTCTCTCCTTTCTCAAAGTTTTGCGTGAATTGTAACGATTGAACGTTCGTAAACAGAGTCGTAATTATATCATAGGGCTCTGTTGCTGTTTTTCAGTGAAAGGAAAAGGAACAAACGACAAAGAAAAATGAAAGAAGAGTGCTAAATTAGAAATTCTGTGTCTGGAGTGGTACTTCAGACATAGAGAGTGTGTCTGTTACAAAAAAGCATGGACACTCAATGTCACCTTAGGTCCCACTGGTCCTGGAGTAAAGACCCGACAAGACCTGGCAACCTGAGGCTCCTTGTGTTCTGCCTCCACACATAGAGAGGCAGGTACAACACATCGGTGGCCTTTTAGTCCGTCCACTCCGGGCGAGTGAGATAGTGTCGTCTTCTGTTTCCATTTCGTAACCGCTCAACGTTGTCCCCTGCCCCCCCCGGGGCTGATGTGCCTTCTAGACAGGGCGCGGGCGTGGCCAAGGGTTGGGGTCAAATTGAAACGGAGGTTAGTGGTTGGCTGAGTACTAAATGGGTCTCTGAATGGTAAAGGGGGCGTGGTCAATCCTTTACATAGGCGCCTCCTCCTCCATTGGCTCCTCCTTGCTCCTGGAGAAAGACGGGACAATGACACGTGTCACAAGCAGCACAACCATAGTCTATACAACTGCAGGAAGGTGTGAGATGAGTGAGTATCAGAAGCCTCTGCACATTTAGGTTAGATGCAAATATTTATCGACAGTACTAAAGAGCTAAGCTCTTGGTTGACGTGACCTTCGTCGTCGCGCACACACACATACACACACACCGCCTTGGGTGGGACGTACCTCCTCTGCTTGTTGGCCACAGAGAGGGAGGCCATGGCAGTGACGGTCTCGGCCTCCTCCGTCTCACACTGACGAGCCTCGCTCAGAGAGTATCCCAGCGTGGAGGCCCCGCGCTGCAGAGAGCGCCAGTATTTACCTACAACACAGGACAGGACAAAGGTAAAAAGATCATGATTATTACATAGAGCAACTAGACAAGGTGTCAAACAACGTCAGTTATCCAGGGCCGAGTGCTGCTGTTTACTCTATGGTAAATGCATGCTGGCAAATCAAATGCCAAAATAATTTGCTGGTTATACTGTAGCTTAGAGCTGGGCGATATGGACAAAAAATAAATTTTGCGATAAATTGGCTGAATTGATGCAATAACGATAAATAGAATACGTTTATAACATTAATGTGCACCACATAAAAAAAAAAAAATTAATGTTTAAAAACAAACTACTACTAATAATTTGATGGTTGTAGCCATCAGTTGTCCCATTAACAATCACCCATATTAGAAAACGTATTTAATTTCAAACTTCACATTTCTCACAATGAAAGAAATCAGGAAAACGCCTGCGATAAGTGATCGGTTAATAGTTTTTGGTTTATCGTCCCAGCTCTATTGTAGCCGATAGAGTGGGACTGTTTCCTGTGTGAATAGAGTAGAGGGTCACACACCATGTTCCTCCAGCACCTTCTCCATGGAGTGGACGGCGTTGGGGTTGGGCCTCTGCTGCATCACCTCCTCAGGGATAGGATCCAACTGGACGGATGGACGGACGGACGGACGCACACACACACACACACACACACACACACACACACACACACACACACACACACACACACAGGAGTGAGTGACAGGTTAGATACAACACGGACGACTACTTCTGACTGTGGACCTCTGCCCAGTGTTGAATGACCCAGCCAGTCCAGCAGTGGAGAACAATTTGACACAATAACAAAAGGCTCACAGATGCACTGCAGCCTCCCACTCGAGGAGCCACTCTACACCACAGGCTACAATGTGTGCTTTGTGCTGGGTCCCACTTTACACATACACATACAGTACACACACACACAAAGACATACACACACACACACACACACATACAGACAAAGAGAATGGCGCCGGAGGGAATGACTGTCTTTTTACGGGCTCCTGACCAATTGTGCTATTTTGTGTATTTTTTAGCACGGATCATAACTTTATTTTAACGTAATGTTTAATAGTTTCCTGCGATCGAAAATAGCTTTTGGACATCAGAACAGCTATCACTAACCTCGATTTGGACGAGGACTTCTACTTCAATGTGTCAGAGGCAAAAGACATATTGATTATCCCGGACCAAGCCCTAATCCCCGACACTTGAAGAAGGTGAAAACGCCTCAGTTCTATTGGCAAATGTGCAATCGGTGGAGAATAAACTGGATGAGCTCCAATCGAGACTATCCTATCAATGGGACATTAAGAACTGTAATATACTATGCTTCTCGGACTCATGGATGAACAAGGACATGGATAATATACATCACCACAAACTGATGATGGCACTAAAACTGCACTCAATGAGGCGGCGCTCCTAGTGGCCGGTGATTTTAATGCAGGAAAACTGAAATCCATTTGACTTCATTTCTACCAGCATGTCACCTGTGCAACTAGAGTGATAAAAACTCTAGATCACCTTTACTCCACACACAGAGACGCATATAAAGCTCTCCCCCGCCCTCAATTTGGCAAATCGGACCATAATTATATCCTCCTGATTCCTGCTTACAAGCAAAAACTCAAACAGGAAGTACCAGTGACGCGCTCAATATGGAAGTGGCCTGATGAAGCGGATGCTAAGCTACAGGACTGTTTTGCTAGCACAGACTGGAATATGTTCCGGGATTCATCCGATGGCATTGAGGAGTTTACCACATCAGTCACTGGCTTCATTAATAAGTGCATCAACGATGTTGTCCCCACAATGACCAATACGTACATATCCCAACCAGAAGCCATGGATTACAGGCAACATCTGCTCTGAGCTAAAGGCTAGAACTGCCACTTTCAAGGAGCAGGACACTAACCTGGACGCTTATAAGAAATCCCGCTACACCCGCCGACGAACCATCAAACAGGCAAAGCATCAATACAGGACTAACATCGAATCCTACTACACCGGCTCTGACGCTCGTCAGATGTGGCAGGGCTTGCAAACTATCACAGATTACAAAGGAAAACCCAGCCGAGCACTGCCCGGTGACGCGCCCTACCAGACGAGCTAAATGCCTTCTATGCTCGCTTCGAGGCAAGCAACACTGAACCATGCGTGAGAGCACCAGCTGTTCCGGACAACTGTATGCTCACGCTCTCCGTAGCCGATGTGAGTAAGATCTTTAAACAGGTTAACATTCAGAAGGCCGCAGGGCCAGATGGATTACCAGGATGCATACTCAGAGCATGCACTGACCTTCACTGACATTTTCAACCTCTCCCTGACCCAGTCTGTAATACCTATATGTTTCAAGCAAACTACCATAGTCCCTGTGCCTAAGAATGCCAAGGCAACCTGTCTAAATGACTAACCCCCGTAGCACTCACATCTGTAGCCATGAAATGCTTTGAAAGGTCATGGCTCACATCAACACCATCATCCCAGAAACCCCACCATAATCCCAGAAATTGCATACCGCCCCAACAGATCCACAGATGTCGCAATCTCTATTGCACTCCACACTGCCCTTTCCCACCTGGAGAAAAGGAACACATATGTGAGAACGCTGTTCATTGACTACAGCTCAGCATTCAACACCATAGTGCCCTCCAAGGTCATTACTAAGCTGACCCTGGGACTGAACACCTCCCTCTGCAACTTGATCCTGGACTTCCTGACGGGCCGTCCCCAGGTGGTGAGGGTAGGCAACAACAAATCCGCTACGATGACCCTCAACACGGGGTGCTAAGTCCCCTCCTGTACTCTCTGTTCACCCATGACTGTGTGGGTGGGCATGACTCCAAAACCATCATTAAGTTTGCCGATGACACAAGGGTGGTAGGCCTGATCACCGACGACGTGGGACAGCCTATTGGGAGAAGGTCTGAGACCTGGCAGTGGGGGTGCCAGGACAACAACCTCTCCCTCTACGTGGGTAAGACAAAGGAGCTTATCGTGGACTACAGGAAACGGAGGGGGAACACGCCCCAATTCACATCGACAGTGCTGTAGTGGAACAGGTCGAGAGCTTCAAGTTCCTCGGTGTCCACATCACTAAGGACCTATGGTCCAAACACACCAACACAGTCGTGAAGAGGGCATGACAATGCCTCTTCCCTCTAAGGAGGCTGAAAAAATTTGGCATGGGCCCTCAGATCCTCAAAAAGTTATACAGCTGCACCTTTGAGAGCACCTTGACTGGCTGCATCACCGCTTGGTATGGCAACTGCTCAGCATCCGACAGCAAGGCGCTACAGAGGGTAGTGCGTACGGCCCAGTACGAACTCCCTGCCACCCAGGACCTCTATACCAGGTGGTGTCAGAGGAAGGCCTTGAAAATTGTCAAAGACTCCAGCCACCCATGCCATAGACTGTTCTATCTGGCTACCACATGGCAAGCGGTACCGGAGCGCCAAGTCTGGAACAAAAAGGCACCTGAACAGCTTCTACCCCCAAGCCATAAGACTGCTAAACAGTTAATCAAATGGCTACCCAGACAATTTACATTGACTCCCTTTATTCAGTATTTTATATATATTATCTTAATTGTTTTACACTCCCTTGTACTAGCTCTATGCACACTCACTAGACTCTACCCACACACTCACACATACTACATTCACACACACACACACACACACACACACACACACACACACACACACACACACACACACACACACACACACACACACACACACACACACACACTCTACATACGATCACACACACAAACTCATGCATATTGACGCCACACATACTCACACAGACACACTTTCACACTTCACATACACTGCTGCTACTCTGTTTATTATATATCCTGATTGCCTAGTCACTTTTACCCCTACCTACATGTATACTGTATTCCCTCAATCACCTCAACTACCTCGTACCCCTGCACATTGACTCGGTAACTGGTACTCCTTGTATACAGGTGCAGCTCAATAAATTAGAATATTGTGGAAAAGTAATTTCAATAATTAAATTGATAAAGTGAAACTCATATATATCGTGGATTAATTACACAAAAAGTGAAATAGTTCAAGCCTGTATTTGTTTTAATTTGGATGATTATGGCTTACAGCTCATGAAAACCCCAAATTCAGTATCTCAGAAAAAAATTGAATATGACATAAGACCAGTGAAAAAAGGAAATTTAATACAGACATGTCGGCCTTCTGAAAAGTATGTTCTTGTACATGCAGTCAGTACTTGGTTGGGGCTCCTTTTGCATGAATCACTGCATCTATGTGGCGTGGCATGGAGTCGATCAGCCTGTGGCACTGCTGAGGTGTTATGGAAGCCCAGGTTGCTTTGATAGCGGCCTTCAGCTCGTCTGCATTGTTGGGTCTCGTGTCTCTCATCTTCCTCTTGACAATACCCCATAAATTCTCTATGGGGTTCAGATCAGGCAAGTTTGCTGGCCAATCAAGCACAGTAATCCCATGGTCATTGAACCAGGTATTGGTACCTTTGGCAGTGTGGGCAGGTGCCAAGTCCTGCTGGAAAATGAAATCAGCATCTCCATAAAGCTTGTCAGCAGAAGGAAGCATGAAGTGCTCTAACATTTCCTGGTAGACGGTTGAGTTGACTTTGGACTTGATGAAACACAGTGGACCAACACCAGAAGATGACATGGCTCCCCAAATATTCACTGACTGTGGAAACTTCACACTGGACTTCAAGCAACTTGGATTATGTGCCTCTCCACTCTTCCTCCAGACTCTGGGACCTTGATTGCCAAATGAAATGCAAAATGTACTTTCATCTGAAAATAGGACTTTGGACCACTGAGCGACAGACCAGTTATTTCTCTCCTTAGCCCAGGTAAGACGCTTCTGACATTGCCTCTGGTTCAGGAGTGGCTTGACACAAGGAGTGCGACAGTTTTATCCCATTTCCTGGAAACATCTGTGCGTGGTGGCTCTTGATGCACTGACTCCTGCCTCAGTCCACTCCTTGTGAAGCTCCCACACATTTTTGAATGGCCTTTGCTTGACAATCCTCTCAAGGCTCCGGTTATCCCTGTTGCTTGTGCACCTTTTCCTACCACACTTATTCCTTCCACTTGACTTACCATGAATATGCTTGGATACAGCACTCTGTGAACAGCCAGCTTCTTTAGCAATGATCTTTTGAGGCTTTCCCTCCTTGTAGAGGTTGTTGATGACTGTCTTCTGCACAACTGTCAAGTCAGCAGTCTTCCCCATGATTGTGAAGCCTACTGAACTGGACTGAGAGACCATTTAAAGGCTCAGGAAATCTTTGCAGGTGTTTTGAGTTAGTTAGCTGATTAGAGTGTGACACCTTGAGTCTACAATATTGAACTTTTTCACAATATTCAAATTTTCTGAGATACTGAATTTGGGGTTTCCATGAGCTGTAAGCCGTAATCATCAACATTAAAACAAATACAGGCTTGAACTATTTCACTTTTTGTGTAATTAATCCACTATATATATATATATATATATATGAGTTTCACTTTGTCAATTGAATTATTGAAATTACTTAACTTTTCCACAATATTCTAATTTATTGAGCTGCACCTGTATAACGTTGTTATTGTGTTACTATTTCCTTTTTTATTTAGCTAATATTTGTCTTACTTTTTAACTCTGCATTGTTGCGAATGGGCTCATAAGTAAGCATTTCACTGTAAAGTCTACACCTGTTGTATTCGTGCATGTGACCAATTTTTTGTAATTTCACTTGACACACACACACACACACACACCACACACCACACACTCCCAGGGATACTCTGACTGTTAGGAGAGTCAGATGAAGGAGAGAGGAGAGAGGAAACAGAGCATTCCCCAACCTGCCTTTCCAATCCGGAATGATTAAATTTTCCTCTGGCTCACTGTGTGTGCTGCATATTTTCACCCCCTTGTGAGCAGAACCGGTAAAAAAAAAAAAAAAAAAATGTTTCTATGTATAAACACTGGACGTGGTCCTCTGTAGCTCAGCTGGTAGAGCACGGCGCTTTAACGCCAAGGTAGTGGGTTCGATCCCCGGGACCACCCATACACAAAAAAAAAATGTATGCACGCATGACTGTAAGTCGCTTTGGATAAAAGCGTCTGCTAAATGGCACATTATTATTATTATAAATATAGGCACACAGACGTATTTTTTGCTCTATCATAACCTTGCTGAAAAACTGAAAAGTGGAGGAGGAGGAGGTAGAAAAAGGCTTGAAACATTAGAAGAAGGAAGAAGAGAATGTCAGAAGAGAGGAGAGAGAGGAAAAAGGGATCGCCGGTCAGTCCCGTTCAGCCAAAGCTGGAATTTTTGTTTTAATTAAAACAAATAGAGGGTGGGAGGGGGTGAGGAGGGCGAAGGGATAGGCCAGTCTAGAGAGAGGGATACTTTAACCTGGCTGTGGCACGACAAGCTGCATTATACACACACACACACGCAAGTATGAACATGCACAAGCATGCACATGTACACACACAAACAAACACACAGCCGCACACACTAATGATGCGCGGGTTGACTCAATAATCCTCAGTCCCCGCGGTGATATCTGCAGGGCGGGTGGGTTTAGGGTCATTAAATATTGTGAGGATGAAGGGCAAGGTGGGGGCGGGCGGGTTGAATAAAGAGAAAACAATGCATTAAAAATCCATATATTTATCATTCTTGACGTTTTCTTTCATTATTTTTATCTGCCGTTAGTGCGTAAGCCTAAACTTTAGGGCCTAACTGTACGTGTGCCAAACACACGGCAATTGCCAAATGCTTTTAGGAACTTGGGCAGGAAACATTAACAATGTCGGAGTTTAGTTCAATAAGAGAAAAGCTGTGAAATGGAGAGTTGAAAATAAAGAGAAAGGAGGGCCAGAACAGTAGCCTAATATTTGGGAAAGATGTTATGTGTGATAACTGTAAGTCGCTCTGGATAAGAGCGTCTGCTAAATGACTAAAATGTAAATGTAAATGTAATATGATTGTGAGGCGCTATAGAAATTTGACAGTCACAAGACGGGGACTTAAAATATGGCACGTCAAGGGAACTGTACTGTTCAGATGGGTTAAAAGGAATAGTAACTGAAATCTGGACACTGACAGTAGGTCTATAACCTCTTTCATAGCCTAATATAATATTAACTCCTGCAAAATGAAGAAGTTCTTGCAATAAAATGATACACCAAATGTATATTTTAACTCTGGAACAGGAGTGGAGAAAAATGATTTATTTCTTTCAGCATCTTGAGAGAATGAATGCGCGGTTAGGGGACGTCTGTAAAGGTTTCTATCGTTACCAGCATCATAAAAGCTGATAGTATTTCAACCACATAAAATATGCATCCAAGCCAAAGTGAAATCTTATCAGAAACATGTTGGGTCGTTTTCACAGCAATTCCCTTAAAACAGGTCAAACTGATTTTGCAGAGAACGTTTTTCCAGTTATTTTTCATTATTGCATTTTCTCCCCGGTCCCTAAACGTCTTTGCTGCGCGAGAGAAGCAAAGATGAAAGAGAAAACTTTAAAGATTTCAACTACAATGAAGCATTTATTCTATCGATGTATGACATATTTTCTGGTGAGCAAAGTTTATTTAGTCTTCTAGGGCAACAGAGTATAATGACAGAAGATAAGCTGCATGTATGCGCCGGAGAAGATGACTGCCGTTTTACAGCCCTCTAACCAATTGTACTATTATGTGTGTTTTTCCGCGTTATTTGTAATTTATTTTGTACATAATGTTTCTGCCATCGTCTCTTATAACCAAAAAGAGCTTCTGGATATCAGGACAGCGATTACTCACCTCGTATTGGACGAAGATTTTTTCTTCAACGAGGCGGCCGCGAAGGATATCATACAGACACCCGACAAGGCCCAAATCCCCGTCATTCACGTGAGGAAGAGACGGAGATATCGTGGACGTAGATCGGGGTGCCTTGTAAGGATCCGACGGCGAGCGAGTAAACTGCCTCTTCCATCAATCCTATTAGCCAACGTTCAATCTTTTGAAAATAAAGTGGACGACTTAAGATTACGGTTATCCTACCAACGGGACATTAAAAACTGTAATATCTTATGTTTCACCGAGTCGTGGCTGAACGACGACAATGATAACATTCAGCTAGCAGGCTATACGCTACATCGGCAGGACAGAACGGCTGACTCCGGTAAGACAAGGGGTGGCGGTCTGTGTATATTTGTAAACAACAGCTGGTGCACAAAATCAAATACTAAGGAAGTCTCGAGGTTTTGCTCGCCTGAGGTAGAGTATCTTATGATAAGCTGTAGACCACACTATTTACCAAGAGAGTTTTCATCTATATTTTTCATAGCTGTCTATTTACCACCACAAACCAATGCTGGCATTAAGATTGCACTGAATGAGTTGTACAAGGCCATTAATCAACAGGAAAACGCTCATCCAGATGCAGCGCTCCTAGTGGTCGGGGACTTTAATGCAGGGAAACTTAAATCTGTTCTACCTAATTTCTACCAGCATGTTAAATGTGCAACCAGAGGGAAAAAAACTCTAGACCACCTTTACTCCACACACAGAGACGCATACAAAGCTCTCCCTCGCCCTCCATTTGGCAAATCTGACCATAACTCTATCCTCCTGATTCCTGCTTATAAGCAAAAACTAAAGCAGGAAGCACCAGTGACTCGGTTAATAAAAAAGTGGTCAGATGACGCAGATGCTAAGCTACAGGACTGTTTTGCTAGCACAGACTGGAACATGTTCCGGGATTCTTCAGACAGCATTGAGGAGTACACCACATCAGTCACTGGCTTCATCAATAAGTGCATCGATGATGTCGTCCCCACAGTGACCGTACGTACATACCCCAACCAGAAGCCATGGATTACAGGAAACATCCGCACTGAGCTAAAGGGTAGAGCTGCTGCTTTCAAGGAACGGGACTCTAACCCGGACGCTTATAAGAAATCCCGCTATGACCTCCGACGAACCATCAAACAGGCAAACAGTCAATACAGGACTAAGATTGAATCGTACTACACTGGCTCTGACGCTCGTCGGATGTGGCAGGGCTTGAAAACTATTACAGACTACAAAGGGAAGCACAGCCGCGAGCTGCCCAGTGACACAAGCCTACCAGACGAGCTAAACCACTTCTATGCTCGCTTCGAGGCAAGCAACACTGAAGCATGCATGAGAGCACCAGCTGTTCCGGATGACTATGTGATCACGCTCTCCGTAGCCAATGTGAGTAAGACTTTTAAGCAGGTCAACATTCACAAGGCCGCAGGGCCAGACGGATTACCAGGACGTGTACTCCGAGCATGTGCTGACCAACTGGCAAGTGTCTTCACTGACATTTTCAACATGTCCCTGACTGAGTCTGTAATACCAACATGTTTCAAGCAGACCACCATAGTCCCCGTGCCCAAGGACTCTAAGATAACCTGCCTAAATGACTACCGACCCGTAGCACTGACGTCTGTAGCCATGAAGTGCTTTGAAAGGCTGGTCATGGCTCACATCAACACCATTATCCCAGAAACCCTAGACCCACTCCAATTTGCATACCGCCCCAACAGATCCACAGATGATGCAATCTCTATTGCACTCCACACTGCCCTTTCCCACCTGGACAAGAGGAACACCTACGTGAGAATGCTATTCATTGACTACAGCTCAGCATTCAACACCATAGTGCCCTCTAAGCTCATCACTAAGCTAAGGATCCTGGGACTAAACACCTCCCTCTGCAACTGGATCCTGGACTTCCTGACGGGCCGACCCCAGGTGGTAAGGGTAGGTAACAACACATCTGCCACACTGATCCTCAACACGGGGGCCCCTCAGGGGTGCGTGCTCAGTCCCCTCCTGTACTCTCTGTTCACCCATGACTGCATGGCCAGGCACGACTCCAACACCATCATTAAGTTTGCCGACGACACAACAGTGGTAGGCCTGATCACCGACAACGATGAGACAGCCTATAGGGAGGAGGTCAGAGATCTGGCCGTGTGGTGCCAGGACAACAACCTCTCCCTCAACGTGACCAAGACAAAGGAGATGATTGTGGACTACAGGAAAAAAAAGAGGACTGAGCACGCCCCCATTCTCATCGACGGGGCTGTAGTGGAACAGGTTGAGAGCTTCAAGTTCCTTGGTGTCCACATCACCAACGAACTATCATGGTCCAAACACACCAAGACAGTCGTGAAGAGGGCACGACAAAGCCTATTCCCCCTCAGGAGACTAAAAAGATTTGGCATGGGTCCTCAGATCCTCAAAAAATTCTACAGCTGCACCATCGAGAGCATCCTGACTGGTTGCATCACCGCCTTGTATGGCAACTGCTTGGCCTCCGACCGCAAGGCACTACAGAGGGTAGTGCGTACGGCCCAGTACATCACTGGGGCAAAGCTTCCTGCCATCCAGGACCTCTATACCAGGCGGTGTCAGAGGAAGGCCCTCAAAATTGTCAAAGACTCCAGCCACCCTAGTCATAGACTGTTCTCTCTGCTACTGCACGGCAAGCGGTACCGGAGTGCCAAGTCTAGGTCCAAAAGACTTCTCAACAGCTTCTACCCCCAAGCCATAAGACTCCTGAACAGCTAATCATGGCTACCCGGACTATTTGCACTGCCCCCCCACCCCATCCTTTTTACGCTGCTGCTACTCTGTTAAGTATTTATGCATAGTCACTTTAACTCTACCCACATGTACATATTACCTCAACTACCTCAACTAGCCGGTGCCCCCGCACATTGACTCTGCAACGGTACCCCCCTGTATATATAGCCTCCCTACTGTCACTTTATTTTACTTCTGATCTTTTTTTCTCAACACTTTTTTTGTTGTTGTTTTATTTTTTTTGTTTAAAAATAAATGCACTGTTGGTTAAGGGCTGTAAGTAAGCATTTCACTGTAATGTCTGCACCTGTTGTATTCGGCACATGTGACCAATACAATTTGATTTAATTTGATTTGATTTGATGTATCTATCTCTGACTATACAGCCATTTTCTATATTTGTGGGTTAGGGTCGAGTGCGGGCCCCAGATTTTCAGTTTATCATATATAATCGGGCGGTTGAGGATGGGCTATTAGCAACTGACCTGCACATCACTAGCACACACACACATAGAATCACAGAATGGTTTGGGGTACTGTACAAAACAAATGCACAAACACTTCCCCACACACACCAATACCCTATCATTCACTCCCTTGAGCTGAGCAGCAGTTGTGCACATGGATGGCTGCTGCATCATTTGTGGGGGATGACATGTTTGCGGTTGCCTTGTTTGATATGGTCACCCTAAGGGAACCTTCAAATACTGCTGAGTTAGTTCCCTATTACTCATCCTTCTTTTTCCTTTTGTTTAAATTGGAGAGATTAACACTTTCTACCACTCAGTCCTTACAACAGTGAGCCCAGATCCACAAATGTGTGTGTGTGTGTGTGTGTGTGTGTGTGTGTCTGCACCCACTACTGTGTTTGTGGTTTCCAGTGGATCAACTCCAGTCCCTACCAGCCCAGTCATCTCTCCACCCAGGGAGGGGGTCCCCACATGGGGCCAGGCTGGGGGGCTCGGAGGGCTGTCTGTCTGTCAGCTTGATGGGCAGCTGTAAACTTTAATGGCTCTCGTCAGCACACTCCGGGCCTGCCTGGCAGGTATGACACACACAGCGCTCCCCGCGGCATCCACAGTGACGCAGGGCGTATATTTGAGTTTCTAACCCCTCCCCTCCTCCCTTCGCTCCATCTCTCCTTTATCCCTCCATCTTCATAGCAAGAGAACCATCGCCTTTTTCCAACAGAGAGAGAGAGAGAGAGAAGAGCTTTTGTTGGAAGACGGTGTCCGTTGCTGCCTGCATTGTGTAAATCCAAGTCTATCTGTTTGAGTGTGTGGCACAGCCTTCAAAAGCATGAGGGGGAAGCCAACAAATTTGAGACGCCACGCGAACCAGAGGCTCTGAAGGAATGTGGCCCCGAAATTAAAAAAAGCATTCTGGGGAAGGCGGTGAAACCATAATACTGGGTGGGAGGAATTTTACTTGTTCAGCAGACTCAAGACAAAAGGCATCTATTGTTTGTTTTTTGCTTGATCCGGGTGCATGTACGTTGGATCGACCGCTGACACTAGTTGATTACGTTATGCTAATTTAACGAGCTAACTACGTATCGAGCAGAGCAGGTGACCTTTTATGCGGCGTCGTATACATTTCTGTTCGCTAAAGAGAGTGAAATGCTGAAGCTAGAGAAGGACGAAATGGGCCATTCTTAATGTAGCTAGAGTGTAAGCACAGAGGATAACCTCATTGGCGACTGGCAACAATTAGCGTATTAGCCTGGTGTTTATCAAATAATTGCTAACAACCACAATTTGGAGGAGAGGGCGCAACATCTGTTTGCACACATTCGTCAATTAGTCATGAGGTCAGAGTTGACTAGCATCGTCGCCAATGCATCATTCATGAGAAATTTAACTAGAGAGGCTTTGGCGATTATGCACTCAAACGGTGAAGTGAAAAAAGGCCTGTAAAGTCCATTCACCAATTTTTATCAGTGTTTTCCCCAAGCTAATCCGAGCCACTTTCAAAGGGAACCCAATGCTCATTATAGCAAAGCTTGTCTTCACCTGCCAATAAAAAAGGGGAATATGTTTCTCACTGTGGAGTGGCCAGTATAACGCTCGATGCACAGACTACAATCACACAGGAGGCAGTCGGGCTGTAAACCCAATCTAGAGGTTTGGCCCTGATTGTGGACTTGTCTAAACTCCTAGTATGTCTACGTTTGAGATCTTATTCTTAGGCTAATGAGAGACCAATTATAATTTTGGGTAATACATTTTAGTTATGTTGCTCGAATAACATAACTGAAAGCCCTGCTTCTGTGACTTCACAAACAAATAAAGCAGCAGACTAGCTGACTTACTGGCTCATTACCCCGTCATCACTACCTAACACACGCATCCACAAACACACACAACCCCTTTCCTCTCTATCTGCCTCATCAAACCGCCGCTGGCAAGAGTCATTCCGCTGCATTCCGTCTCCATTACACTGGACCCTTCGCAAAGACTGATAAAACACTCGCTTCCTGCCATTTTGATTAGAGACATTTTAACTTTCTCCTTTTATGTTATTGTCTCCCCTGCCTTGCATTTCTCCCTCTTGTGCTGTTAAGACTTGTTGAACCGGTCATCACACTAACGAGGGACTGATCTGCACTTGTTCAAAGACTGACTGTGCTCTTGCCAAACACCCAATGAGAAGAGGCAATGAAAAACACAGCGGGTTTGGCCAATCACCAGTGTCTAAATATGGCTGCGGCTCACGGGCAGTCAACGGCGACTAATGAGCCGTGTGTTCCAACTCCTTATCAACGGTAATGTGGCGTTTCACGTGTGTTCCTGGCTCTGCATTTTTCCTCTTGCCCAACGTCCGGAGTGAAACTAAAACCCTGGAGCTCACTGGTTTATGACAATAGCTTCCTCCCCTGACTTCAAATGATTCCCCAATTTCCTTTGATTCTCCGATCTCTCTAGGCCTGTCAGTGACCCTGTCGGGAGAGGTGTGAGGGTAAGCACTTTCAGATGTGGGCTGGTGACGGGGTCCCGGAGAGAAGGGCGAGAAGGGAGCCCTACGGGGCCAGGGCTGGTGCCTCTTTTTCGACTTCCAGACTCCCCGCCTCGCTCACCCATCGACCCTCAAAACAGCCCTCTCTCCTGGCCACTGAAACCTGAAACCTTCCTAGCCCCAATCCCTTCAGGAGTAGCCTTCCCTTCTTCCTCTTTTTCTGTCGTTACTGTTGTTGGCACCAGTGCAGGTAAACAGATTAAGGTTATAGCATTAAGGCTCAACGGGACCTTTGTGTAGCTCCCCCTTCAAAGCAAACCTTGTTCTAGCTCAGAGTTGTTAAGATCTAGTTCTTCTGACAGGTTGACTTTGGTCCGCTGTGGAGCTTAAATTCCCCTTCAGGCTTTGAGGTTTCTTTGGTGGGTTCAGACCAGTTTGACCACCATGTTCCACTCGGCCTCTCCAACGCCCCAGCTTGTCCCTGTCACTCTGAATCGAAGCTGCAACCCGTTTGGGGAGGGGTCACCAGTTGGTCGCGGTTTTCTTTTTCTTCGGGGCGGCTGGATGCGGTGACCACGTTTTATTAGCGTGATCCAGCGTTACTGTTCTGTTTATTTTGCGTCGGGCCCAAGATCTACATTGGAGCAGGGCCATCCGGTCTTTTATGGTTCCAAGTGCTTATTTACTGCCTTGTCTGGAGGGAGGATTGGAATATCACAAGCACCTAGGCCTCTTATCCACCAGTCCAGTCTAAGCTGACCGCTCTATCTCTTCCTAGCCTCTATCTATACTCAACTTCGCAAGCATCTAGTGCAATACTAACAGTGAGCATGATTATTCATCATGCATGTGCATCCTTATCTTCACGGTTAGCCAGCTAGCTACTCTTCCAATGTCTCTCACTCATTACTCCAGAAAAGCGGACAATATGCCTGTGCCTCCAAATTTGTTACCCATTCTTTTGAGCTCATAAGGTAAACCGAAATGCCAAAGGTACTGTTTACTTGACTTTCAATCATGTAAGCATGAGGTAGCATTCAGTTTACAGGTTTACAACAATAACAATACATGTACAGTACATACCACTATTAGAGTGAGGTGTGGTTGAATGTATTGGTGTGTAATAAGAGGCAGTACATTACGAGCTATAGCCCCATACGCCTCGTTAATGGAGGTTTTAAAGTCACACTGGGCTAACTGGCTAATGGCTTGAGCAGGTTATCTCCTTGTCTGTGTCCCAAAGGGCACCCTATTCCCTATATAGTGCACTACTTTTGACCAGGGCCCATAGGGCTCATGTTAAAAGTAATGCACTATATAGGGAATAGGGTGCTGTTTGGGACACAGCTCTTGTCCCAACGACAGAAAACACATTACATCAGCACTTCATCTGTGTATACTACCCAAGGGTCAGCACTAGCCAAGGGTCATTTATTGTCTTTTAATATGTCAGTTTATTTCAAGTGTGGATTATTAATTATTCAATATGTAGTGCACGATAGGGACGCCATGGTCCCTATCGTGCACTACATTGGAAATAGGGTGCTATTTGGGACGCAGACAGAGATTTTGTTCAGCTCCAGCCTACACACTCCCACAATTAACCTCAGATTGTTCAACTTAAAGCTTGTTACTTCCTCCCTCTCCCTGGCCACTGGCCATGGGATCCTCCCACAATGGGCAGTGGGGACAGAGAGTGAAAAGCGATAGATGAATAAGGGATGGAGAGAAAGAGAGAGGATGGAGAATAAAAAACAGGGTCCCTCCATCTCTCTGTCAACTCACTGTTCCAGACTCTCTCTTTCTCTCCCCCTCTCCATCACTCTCTCTCTCTCTTGGCGGCAGCATTGGGCCAAGGCCCTTTAAGCACCACACCTCTGGTTGTGCCTCTGATTGGACTAAATGTGTAGAGACAGTCTCCCCAAACAGGTGCAGTGGCAAATTATTGACAATAATTATAGAAACCCCTCCCTCCCACGTTCTCAGTCTTACCTCGATTCCTAGCAAAGCAGAGACACAGGCTTCAGAGGCATCACAGATGGCAGTGAGGTCATGGCCCCCCTCCAGGGCCAGTACCAGGCGGCCCCCGGCCAGCCCCATCAGCTGCCTGGTCAGGTAGCCAAAACCTGCGGATAGGAAATGCCAGTGGTGGGGGTTAGAGTTCGTCCATGGCGACTCTGGCACTTGGACGCCGATCAAAGAAATGCAGACAGAGAGTAAGGGGAGGAGGGAGAAAAGGGTATTGCATCATATTTTCTCTTTTAGGTTCTATAAAGAGAAGGTACCAGAGATTTACTGGGGGCTAAATGCATAACACAAGACAGGTTTAATCTTAATAAATGTGGCTTAGTGTTTTGGCTCGGGCCGCCAGTGTTTGATCTTCTGGGGGTTTTAATATACAGTGGGGAAAAAAAGTATTTAGTCAGCCACCAATTGTGCAAGTTCTCCCACTTAAAAAGATGAGAGAGGCCTGTAATTTTCATCATAGGTACACGTCAACTATGACAGACAAATTGAGATTTTTTTTCTCCAGAAAATCACATTGTAGGATTTTTAATGAATTTATTTGCAAATTATGGTGGAAAATAAGTATTTGGTCACCTACAAACAAGCAAGATTTCTGGCTCTCACAGACCTGTAACTTCTTCTTTAAGAGGCTCCTCTGTCCTCCACTCGTTACCTGTATTATTGGCACCTGTTTGAACTTGTTTTCAGTATAAAAGACACCTGTCCACAACCTCAAACAGTCACACTTGTCACGGTTCAGACAGACGACCAGAGGACCACAATTGCGTCACACCAGAAAGTTTATTTAAACTTAAGGGAAAAGGGAAGTAGGGAGTGAATGAAGGCTCCAGGGGTAACAGGGATCCCGTCCAATGTGCTGGGTCTGTGCCCCCCCCAGTGGCAGCGATGCGTCCTATGAAGCCGGTGGTGGGTGGTCCAGAAGTCCTGGGGGGGGGGAGACACAGACACAACAGGGCGGAATGAAACAAGGCAGCAGTACAGTTCAAGGGAAATCCAAAAACGTAGTAGCAAGGCAGAAGGCTGGTCAGAGTTACCGGGATTGAAGAGTAGTCAGGAGTCGTTATGGCAGAAGCAGGTCTGGAACTCCTGGGGCAGAAGAGTATCCAAAAATCAGGCAGGTCCGGGGTCACAAAACCAGGGTGAGCCAGAAGCGCGAGCAAACAGGTTCCGGGTGTGAGCTTTGCAGACGATCTGACACCGGAGAGCTGAAAGACAGGGCCTTAAATACTGGGAGAGGTAGTGGGTAATGCAGCGCAGCTGGCAGAGTAATTAGAGCAGAGCAGAGCAGGGACAGGTGGAGCTAGTTAGGCTGAGTAGAGAGAGTGGTGAGCAGAGTGGAAGAAAATTAAGGTGGTAACCCGGTGGAGTGAGAGGCTCATGACAGAACCCCCCCCCCAAGGGACGGCCCCAGAAGTCCCAAGAGCAACACCACGCCGGGCGGGAGGAGGGGAGCCGGAGGAGGGCTAGAACTCCTCCGAACGGTCCGAGTGAACGTCCTCATCCTCGGAGGAAGCCGGAGGGCCGTGGTCGGGAGATGGGACAGGTCCCGAGACAGGATCAGGCACAGGACAGGAAGCCGAGCGGGCAGGACGGTTAGGGACCCCTCTGGGGCGGCCCCTACGGATTGCAGGTTGATCAGGATGCCGTTGGTGGAAAGCGGTGATGAGAGTCCTATCCACAATCCGACTAGCTGGCACCCAGGTCCTTTCCTCAGGTCCATAGCCCTCCCAGTCAATGAGGTACTGGAGACCCCTACCCCTCCGTCTGGACCGAAGCAGGCGGCGGACGGTGTAAACCAGACCACCATCGACGAGCCGTGGAGGAGGAGGACAAGGCGCAGCAGGGACCAGCGGACTCTCATGGATGGGCTTAATCTTAGACACATGGAAAGTGGGGTGCACCCTCAGGGAATTAGGCAGTTGGAGCCGGACAGCAGTTGGGCTAATCACTCTTATGATAGGGAATGGGCCAATGAACCGAGGTGCCAGCTTCTGCGACTCCACCCTGAGTGGCAGGTTCTTCGATGACAACCACACCCTTTGACCAACATGGTAGGTGGGAGCAGGAATTCTCCGACGGTTGGCCCCGGTAGTGTAGCTGGCAACGGATCTGAGGAGTGTGGCTCGGGCTTGTGACCAGGTACGGCGACAACGACGGGCAAAAGCAAGTGCAGATGGGCAAGTAACCTCCTCTTCCTGGCTGGCAAATAGAGGAGGCTGGTATCCATAAACACATTGGAAAGGGGACATACCGATGGCAGAGCAGGTCAGAGAATTGTGTGCGTACTCCACCCATGTCAATTGCTGCGACCAGGAGTGGGGGTTGCGTGAAGTCATGCATCGCAGTGCCTTCTCGAGCTCCTGATTA
This sequence comes from Coregonus lavaretus, assembly GCF_964263955.1. Taxonomy (NCBI): domain Eukaryota; kingdom Metazoa; phylum Chordata; class Actinopteri; order Salmoniformes; family Salmonidae; genus Coregonus; species Coregonus lavaretus. Next base: position 61,681,225 of record NC_139992.1, on the reverse strand, counting down.
GCCCGCTCTGACTGCCCATTGGATTGGGGATGGAATCCGGAAGTCAGACTGACTGTGGCTCCCAGCAGGTGACAGAACTCCTTCCAAAAAGCGGAGGAGAATTGTGGACCACGGTCAGAAACTACATCCCTTGGCAGTCCGTGGATCCGGAAGACGTGTTCCAGGACCACCTGGGCGGTCTCCTTGGCGGTTGGGAGCTTGGGGAGGGGAATGAAGTGTGCCATCTTGCTGAAACGGTCAACTATGGTGAGAATGACGGTCATGCCACTTGAAGGGGGCAGCCCCGTGACAAAGTCAAGGGCGATGTGAGACCAGGGACGTCTGGGCACAGGCAGGGGCTGCAGCAATCCGGCTGGGGGCTGGCAGGACGACTTGTGTTGGTTGCAGATGGGGCAGGCTTGGACGAATTCCCGTACATCCTTTCTCAGAGAGGGCCACCAGAACCTCTGGGCGAGCAGGTTGTAAGTGCGGGTGGAGCCAGGGTGACAAGCTAGGCGGGAGTCATGTCCCCACTGAACGACCTGGGACCTCAGGTCTTCGGGGACAATAAGGCGGTCAGCTGGGCAAGTGCTGGGACCTGGCTGGTTACGGAGAGCCTCCAGCACCTGTTCCTCAACAGCCCAGGTCAGAGCTGCAACGATGCAGGGACTTGGCAGAATCGACACAGGGTCCTTGGAGGGGGTGTCATCCTTCTGGAATTGACGGGAGAGGGCGTCTGGCTTGGTGTTGCGTGATCCAGGCCGGTATGACAGAGTGAAATTAAACCTGGTGAAGAACAGGGCCCAGCGGGACTGCCTGGAGTTCAACCGTTTGGCCGTGCGGATGTACTCCAAGTTCTTATGATCGGTCCAAACGAGAAATGGAATGGTGGACCCCTCCAGCCAGTGACGCCACTCCTCCAAGGCAAGCTTCACAGCCAGCAGCTCACGGTTCCCTATGTCGTAATTGCACTCAGAGGGGGACAACCGACGTGAGAAAAAGGCACAGGGATGGAGCTTCCTATCCTCCGCAGCCCACTGAGAAATCACAGCACCAACTCCCACATCCGAGGCGTCCACCTCCACAATGAATTGCCGGTCCACATCAGGCATCTGGAGGATGGGAGCGGAGGTGAACCTCACCTTGAGGGTACTGAAGGCTTTGTCGGCTGCTGGGGTCCAGGTGAAGGGTTGCTTGGTGCTGGTTAGAGCAGTGAGAGGGGCAGCAACGGTACTGTAGTTCCGGATAAACTTTCTATAGAAGTTAGCAAACCCCAGAAACTGTTGCAGCTTCTTTCTGTTCTCCGGAACTGGCCATGAAGTGACTGCTGATACTTTGGCAGGATCCATTTGGATACTTCCCTCTGCCACTATGTACCCCAGGAAGGCCACTGTCTTGACGTGAAACTCACATTTCTCTGCCTTGGCGTAGAGGGAATTCTCCAGAAGACGATGAAGGACTTGCTGGACATGGCGGGTGTGTTCAGACAGGTTTCTGGAGTAGATTAAGATGTCATCCAGGTAAACGAAGACAAACTTGTTTAACATGTCCCGCAGTACATCATTCACTAGAGCCTGGAACACAGCAGGAGCATTGGTGAGGCCAAAAGGCATAACCAGATACTCGTAGTGGCCTGTTGGTGTATTGAATGCGGTTTTCCATTCATCTCCCTCCCGGATCCGCACTAGGTGGTAAGCGTTTCTGAGATCCAACTTGGTAAAAACAGTGGCTCCCTGGAGCAACTCAAAAGCAGAGGTGAGCAGAGGCAGAGGGTAACGGTTTTTCACTGTGATGTCGTTGAGTCCCCTGTAGTCGATGCAGGGGCGAAGAGATCCGTCCTTCTTCCCCACAAAGAAGAAGCCAGCACCAGCAGGAGATGAAGATGAACGGATTAATCCTGCGGACAGAGAGCCATTGATGTAGTCCTCCATGGACTTTCTTTCAGGAGCAGACAACGAATAAAGACGACCCTTTGGAGGGGCTGTTCCAGGGAGGAGGTCGATGGCACAGTCGTACGGTCGGTGAGGGGGCAGAGATGTGGCTCTTGCTTTGTTAAACACCTCTCTGAGACCATGGTAGCATTCTGGGACATTGGAGAGGTCAGGAGCGGAGTTAGTAGGTACTGGCCGAGGGGGTAGTGCGGCAGCAAGCAGGCAGGTTCGGTGGCAGTCCTCTCCCCACTCCCTGATCACCCCGGTCACCCAGTCGAGCTGAGGGTTGTGCCGGCGGAGCCATGGGTAACCCAGGATGAGGGGTTGGCCTGGAGAGGGGAGCAGGTGAAACTGGATAGTTTCTTGATGGTTTCCGGACAGACCCATCGAGACCGGGGCCGTGACATGAGTGACCGATCCGAGTAAGTGTCCGTCCAGTGCCCGGGCAGGAATAGGAGGTGTCAAACGGAGGTTCTCCAGTCCCAGTTGGCGTGCCAGCTTGATGTCCATTATGTTGGCTTCGGCGCCAGAATCCACCAGAGCAGCCAGGGTGTGAGTTGAGTCAGAGAGGCGGAGGTGAACTTGCAGCAGGGGTTTGCGGTCGGAGGACTGGATGGTCATTGAACTCAACCGGACTCCCCCTATGCCCGGTGAGCTTCGGCCCTTTAAAGGGCAGGTTACCACACGATGTCCATCACCTCCACAATAGAGGCAGAGGTTTGAGGTGAAGCGGCGCTGGCGCTCTGCAGGAGTGAGAGAGGCTCGCCCAATCTCCATAGGCTCAGACTGATCAAGCTGACCTGGGTGAGTGGCAGTAGATGACAGGAGCCCAGTCGGATCTCTCCGAATGCCGGTAGTAGGTGGACCTTGGCGCCCCCTCTCACGACGACGGGTCTGTATCCTTCTGTCGATCCTGACAGTCAGTGCGATGGCTTCATCAAGAGTGGAAGGCAGTTCATGGGAGACCAACTCGTCCTTGATATAGTCAGCCAAACTATGGAAGAACGCGTCCACCAACGATGGTGTGTTCCAAGAACTTCGTCTAGCCAGGGTTCGGAAGTCGATGGAATGGTCTGCGACTGTACGTCTGCCTTGTCGAATACTGAACAGTTCACGAGACGCCTCTGCGGTTGGTGAATCCAGGTCAAACACCTTCAGCATCTCCTCAGCAAACAGGTCGAAGGTTGCACATGCGGGGGTTTGACGTTCGAACTCTGCTGTTCCCCAGAGTCGAGCTCGGCCCGTCAGGTGAGTGATGGCATACCCAACTTTAGCCCCCTCCGTGGCGAAGGTCCTTGGCTGCAAGGAGAACTGAAGTCGGCAGCTAGTCAGGAATGGCCGGACCTGGGTTGAATCGCCGTTGAACCGCTCGGGGTTTCCAATCTTGGGTTCCGGAGCAGCGGCTGCAATGACCGGGGCAGGTAACTCGGGGGCAGGGCTGGTGGGCAGACTGGCTGGGGTAAGGTTGGTGAGGAGTTGAATGATCATGGCGAGTTGTTGTTGCTGCTGCTGGAACTGCTGCTCATGCTCATCGGTTTCCATGTCGGGGAAAGTGTGCGCTGAGTCCATAATGTTCAGATCGTACTGTCACGGTTCAGACAGACGACCAGAGGACCACAATTGCGTCACACCAGAAAGTTTATTTAAACTTAAGGGAAAAGGGAAGTAGGGAGTGAATGAAGGCTCCAGGGGTAACAGGGATCCCGTCCAATGTGCTGGGTCTGTGCCCCCCCCAGTGGCAGCGATGCGTCCTATGAAGCCGGTGGTGGGTGGTCCAGAAGTCCTGGGGGGGGGGAGACACAGACACAACAGGGCGGAATGAAACAAGGCAGCAGTACAGTTCAAGGGAAATCCAAAAACGTAGTAGCAAGGCAGAAGGCTGGTCAGAGTTACCGGGATTGAAGAGTAGTCAGGAGTCGTTATGGCAGAAGCAGGTCTGGAACTCCTGGGGCAGAAGAGTATCCAAAAATCAGGCAGGTCCGGGGTCACAAAACCAGGGTGAGCCAGAAGCGCGAGCAAACAGGTTCCGGGTGTGAGCTTTGCAGACGATCTGACACCGGAGAGCTGAAAGACAGGGCCTTAAATACTGGGAGAGGTAGTGGGTAATGCAGCGCAGCTGGCAGAGTAATTAGAGCAGAGCAGAGCAGGGACAGGTGGAGCTAGTTAGGCTGAGTAGAGAGAGTGGTGAGCAGAGTGGAAGAAAATTAAGGTGGTAACCCGGTGGAGTGAGAGGCTCATGACAACACTCCAAACTCCACTATGGCCAAGACCAAAGAGCTGTCAAAGGACACCAGAAACAAAATGGTAGACCTGCACCAGGCTGGGAAGACTGAATCTGCAATAGGTAAGCAGCTTGGTTTGAAGAAATCAACTGTGGGAGCAATTATTAGGAAATGGAAGACATACAAGACCACTGATAATCTCCCTCGATCTGGGGCTCCACGCAAGATCTCACCCCGTGGGGTCAAAATGATCACAAGAACGGTGAGCAAAAATCCCAGAACCACACGGGGGGACCTAGTGAATGACCTGCAGAGAGCTGGGACCAAAGTAACAAAGCCTACCATCAGTAACACACTACGCCGCCAGGGACTCAAATCCTGCAGTGCCAGACGTGTCCCCCTGCTTAAGCCAGTACATGTCCAGGCCCGTCTGAAGTTTGCTAGAGTGCATTTGGATGATCCAGAAGAGGATTGCGAGAATGTCATATGGTCAGATGAAACCAAAATATAACTTTTTGGTAAAAACTCAACTCGCCGTGTTTGGAGGACAAAGACTGCTGAGTTGCATCCAAAGAACACATAATAATAATAATAATATGCCATTTAGCAGACGCTTTTATCCAAAGCGACTTACAGTCATGCGTGCATACATTTTTATTTTTGTGTATGGGTGGTCCCGGGGATCGAACACCATACCTACTGTGAAGCATGGGGGTGGAAACATCATGCTTTGGGGCTGTTTTTCTGCAAAGGGACCAGGACGACTGATCCGTGTAAAGGAAAGAATGAATGGGGCCATGTATCGTGAGATTTTGAGTGAAAACCTCCTTCCATCAGCAAGGGCATTGAAGATGAAACGTGGCTGGGTCTTTCAGCATGACAATGATCCCAAACACACCGCCCGGGCAACGAAGGAGTGGCTTCGTAAGAAGCATTTCAAGGTCCTGGAGTGGCCTAGCCAGTCTCCAGATCTCAACCCCATAGAAAATCTTTGGAGGGAGTTGAAAGTCTGTGTTGCCCAGCGACAGCCCCAAAACATCACTGCTCTAGAGGAGATCTGCAAGGAGGAATGGGCCAAAATACCAGCAACAGTGTGTGAAAACCTTGTGAAGACTTACAGAAAACATTTGACCTGTGTCATTGCCAACAAAGGGTATATAACAAAGTATTGAGAAACTTTTGTTATTGACCAAATACTTATTTTCCACCATAATTTGCAAATAAATTCATTAAAAATCCTACAATGTGATTTTCTGGAGAAAAAAAATCTAATTTTGTCTGTCATAGTTGACGTGTACCTATGATGAAAATTACAGGCCTCTCTCATCTTTTTAAGTGCGAGAACTTGCACAATTGGTGGCTGACTAAATACTTTTTCCCCCACTGTATGCATTCTGCCATACCACCCTCAACCCCCCTACCCCTCCTCGGACCCCTATCTCTGAGAGCCCCAGCTCTAGACTGAGATCTCAGAAATGGATTTAGGGAAAGAAACAAAGTTGATCCTGTAGCTTTGTGAACATGAGGAGCGGGTAAGTGGTTTCCTACTCTGTGGCATGGACAGGGCATAACAGTTGGATCTGATTGTGTGCGTGTGAGTCACCAAAGAGTGCCATGGTTATTATTGCTAGGAGATGTGAGGTAAAGTACGGCTGGGTTTGGCGTTACTGGCATATTACCATCACAACAGTGTCGACAGGCAATGCTGATGTGTCCATCATGGCAAGGATATAACTAGGTCTAACCAAAGTATATATTCGATGGATTGTGGGAGTGGCTCAGGTAAGTGTACATTTGGGATTAATGAACCTGAACAAAGTGAGAGAATGATGGCTTAAATGAGGCAGAAAGTGCTTGCCATGTAATGGAATATAGATTTACCATACTATCCGTAGGCCTACTTGATATGCCTGATATTATTTATCTCAACAATGATATACGCTGGAACAGTAGGCCTATATTGTGAGAAATATGGTTGGTCATAGTACCATAGAAATGAATGAGGTTGCACTAAAGGTTCTCAGAGAGCGACAAAGCCAGATGTCACAGTGAGACGTGATGTCATAATGGGGTGATATTCTAGAAGGTGGTATTCTAACCTAGAAGGCTGAAGTGGGCTAAGTAAGGGGTTTACCAGTTAGAGGTTAGGTGAGTGATATCTTAGTTTTTTTCGTGCATACATCTAGCTTGAAATGTAATTACTATGTCAGTTTTCTTATCTCTCTGTGCTCATTGAATATGTCAGGATCAAATGTAAGTACTAGAATTTGGTGATTGGTCCTTTGTCTAAAGTTGAGGCCTATGCTGTAGGCTACTGTGTGCTTTTTTACCATTGTTATAGAATGCAATTTTCCATTCCTTTGGTAGCAACTAGCAACACACATCACACTCACAACCTCTCCCGCCTTTTTAGAGCGTTTTTATTTTAAGCCAATTTAGAAGAGATCTTTCGCCCAAACCACTTGTTTTGTCTAAAGAAACAAATCTGACTTCCAAATCAGATCTAGTGAACAGTCAGTAGAGAACATACAGAAAGAACATTCACTATGGAGGAGTGGAGTAGCATCAGTCAGGACGACTGCTGTTTCAGTGAGAAGGTGGGCCTCCTAGAGCAGCGGGAGAGATGGTTCCAGAGAGTATGCAGGCTACTGGTGAGATATGCACCACTTAAACTCATGAGGAGAGATAGAGAGAGAGGGAGAGAGAAGGGATACGAGAGGAAGAGAGATGGAGAGAGAGAGAGAGAGAGGGAGAGAGAGGGAGAGAGGGAGAGAGAAGGGAGAGAGAGGGAGAGAGAAGGGAGAGAGAGAGAGAGATGGAGAGAGTAGGGAGAGAGAGGGAGAGAGAAGGGAGAGAGAGAGAGGCTGAAGAAGCTGAAGAGGAGGAGGAAGACAGGAGAGAAGAGGATGGAGATGGTGAGACTAAGAAAGAATCAGCAAAGGATGGAGAAGAGAAATAAAGATTTATACCTTCAGTAGAATGAAAGAGAGTGTGAAGCAAGGGAACGGCAAAAGAGAAAGCTGCAGAAAAGAGAGCAAGAATAGACACAGAAAACGACTGAATTGGAGCGAAACGTTGATGAAGAAGAGCAAGTGGATGAGGAGAAACTAATAACAGAGGAGGATGAGGAGAAAGAAGGGGATGGGTAAAAGGAGGAGGAGGGGTTGAGGAGGAAGAGGAGGAGGGGGAGGAGAAGGAAATACATGTGGAAGAGGTGATAGAGGACATGGTGATAAAGGGGGAAATTGAATTCATGGAAAACAGGAGAGGATTGGGAGACCAACGAGGGTGTTGAAGCATGGATAGATATTGATGATAGTGAAAGTGTTGAAACAAATGAAGAGGAAAGAGAAAGAGGGTGATGAATAAAATAAAATGGATCTCCAGAAAAATGTATGGATCATGGTGAAACTGAGGGAGAGAAAATAAATGGAATGGGAAATATAAGTCAGTATGCAGATAGCAATGATCTGGTTGGTGAGAGAAGAATCCACAAGTGGAACGAGAAAGAGTGGGAAAAGAAAGGAGACCTCAAGAATTTTGGGGAAATTGAGAATGATAATATATACTGAACTAAAATATGAACGCAACATGCAACAATTTCAAAGATTTTGCTGAGTTACAGTTCATATAAGGAAATCAGTCAATTGAAATACATTTGATCTATGGATTTCACATGACTGGGCAGGGGTGCAGCCATGGGTGGGACTGGGAGGGCATAGGCCCACCCACTTGGTAGCCAGGCCCACCCAATGGCGAGCCAGGCCCAGCCAATCAGAATGAGTTTCTCCCCACAAAAGGGCTTTATTACAGACAGAAATATTCCTCATCACCCCACCCCTCAGACGATCCTGCAGGTGAAGAAGCCGGATATGGAGGTCCTGGGCAGGCGTGGTTACACGTGGTCTGCAGTTGTGAGGCCGATTGGACGTACAGCCTAATTCTCTAAAACAACGTTTGGAGGTGGCTTATGGTAGAGACATTAACATTGAATTCTCTGGCAACAGCTCTGGTGGACATTCCTGCAGTCATCATTGCATGCTCCCGCAAAACTTGAGACATCTGTGGCATTGTGTAGTGTGACAAAACTGCACATTTTAGAGTGGCCTTTTATGGTCCCCAGCACAAGGTGCACCTGTATAATGATCATGCTGTTTAATCATCTTCTTGATATGCCACACCTGTCAGGTGGATGGATTATCTTGACAAATGCTAAAATGCAGGGATGTAAACAAAATTTGAGAGAAATAAGCTTTATGTGCATATGGAACATTTCTGGGATATTTTATTTAAGCTCATGAAACATGGGACCAACACTTTACATATTGCGTTTATATTTTTGTTCAGTGTACATACATAGAGGAGAGTGAGCGCATTAAAGGGGTAGTTCACCCTAATTTCATACTTAAACAATATTTGTCATACTATGGAAGTAAATCTATGGGCCAGGAGTGAATGCAACCTACACTGAGTACATTGCAGCCACTCCTTGCCCAAACTACTTCTAAGAGAAGGATTTAAAGAGTATGAAATTAGGGTAAAACTAAAAAAGACAACAGATAATGGGGGATGCAAAAGGTCTCTTAAACTACATTTACATTTTACATTTACGTCATTTAGCACTTACAGTTAGTGACTGCATACATTATTCTTTTTTATTTTCATACTGGCCCCCCGTGGGAATCGAACCCACAACCCTGGCGTTGCAAACACCATGCTCTACCAACTGAGCTACCTCCCTGCCGGCCATTCCCTCCCCTACCCTGGACGACGCTGGGCCAATTGTGCGCCGCCCCATTGGTCTCCCGGTTGCGGCCGGCTACAGCAACTGGGAGACCAATGGACAGAAAGTAGGCAATAAGGAGTGTCGAAACAGACCAAAATAAAAACAATTGACAAGGAAAAGACTGCCGCGAAGAAAGAGATGAAAAGAGACAGTCTACAATAAAGTGGGGGTGGTGGCGGGTAGGGCTGTTGCGGTGACCGTATTACCGTCACACCGGCCTGAGGCAAGGAACAGAGCGCAAGTTTTTTTCTGTTGACTTTTTCAAATCACCAATAGCCTATAGTCGCATCATGCAGCCCATTTATATTTTGATTTCTAAGACATTCTAAGGTTTGTATCATTCACAATTAAAGTTGCCAAATAACTCTAAATCTAGCGTATAAGACCTGTTTCAAATTATCACTTTACGCTCAACATAGCCATTTCATATGCGCACTCACTCGGGAATGGGAAAAATATCCTTAATATTGTATTCAGCTAAGTTCAATTATATTCTTCATACTATAAAATCATACAACATAAAATAATGGCACGGGATTTATAAGCATATCTTGTCTGCTAAATGAACTAGATAATGGATTTATTGTGATGGTGTACACTGAGTGTACAAAACATTAAGAACACCTGCTCTTTCCATGACAGACTGACCAGGTGAATACAGGTGAAATATATGATCCCTTATTGATGTCGCCTGTTAAATCCACTTCAATCAGTGTAGATGAAGGGAATGAGACAGGTTAAAGAAGGATTTTTAAGCCTTGAGACAATTGAGACATGGATTGTTTGTGTGTGCCATTCAGAGGGTGAATGGGCAAGACAAAAGATTGAAGTGCCTTTGAACGGGGTATGGTAGTAGGTGCCAGGCGCACCGGTTTGTGTCAAGAACTGCAACGCTTCTGGGTTTTACACGCTCAACAGTTTCCCGTGTGTATGAAGAATTGTCCACCACTCAAAGGACATCCAGCCAACTTGACACAACTATGGGAAGCATTGGAGTTAACATGGGCCAGCATCCCTGTGAAACGCTTTCGACACCTTGTAGAGTCCATGTCTATTTCTGTTAATTCCTTCTCTTTATCAGCCTTCTTCTCCCTCTCAGATTTCTCCATATTTTTCACGGGCGAATAGAGAGGGTCGCCAAGGCCCCTCCAGACCAGTAGGTCAAAGTTAGCCTGGTCCCAGATCTGTCTTGCCAACTCCTATGGCGTGATCTGAAACCAGGCTAGGTCAATGTGTCATAACAACGTGTTTGAGAATAACCTGACTTCTATTTAGCTGACCTATCGCTCTCCGCTCTTTCCTGGTCTCTTCATTTTTGCCAAAGGATAAGAACTGGATAAGAAGAGCAGGGCCGGCACCAGAATGAATCAGTTGGACGGGCAGTTGATTTCCATAGGGGGACACATTTTTTTTTCACAGGACCTCCTAATTTCTTTAATGGGTGTTATAGTAAAGGCATAGGTGGCGTGAGAGTTTCAAGTTTGGGGAAACTTACAATTTATCCTACCATTTCTACTGATCTGCGTGCCAGTTATGATTTTCAAATGCATATTTTTTTGGAACAGTTTCATTTCAATAATCAAGTTTTTGTTTCTCAAAATCATTGTCACATGGCTAATCATACACATTTTAATTAAAATTATAAAAATCTAAAAGTACAAATTCAACTAATGCAAGAGCACCACCCTCTGCCACATTGATACACCGTGATCCATTGGCGGCAAAAGAAATTAGCGCATGGAACTCAGAGATGGCCTATAGGCCAATGCAGCAATAGGCCTACAACTTCCATCGTCAACTAGGTAAAATACATAAGCCTAAAGCCGACAAATAAAACAGAAAATATATTGATGAAAATTCAGGTTCTTTCAATCGCATTAATAATAATAATATGTCATTTAGTAGACGCTTTTATCCAAAGCGACTTACAGTCATGCGTGTATACATTTTTGTGTATGGGTGGTCCCGGGGATCGAACCCACTACCTTGGCGTTACAAGCACCGTGCTCTACCAGCTGAGCTACAGAGGACCGCTTTCATCTCTCTGTCTGCCTCCCTTTCTATCCATCTTGACTTGAGCTATCGCTAGTGAAGTGCAACATTTGATCAAATCAATCAACTGGGTCCAGCCCGAAGCTGTCGTAGCAAACTTGCAACATTGTATCAACTAGCCTATTCCGGGCCCTCAGAGTTTCCCGTGCCAGTGAGCTCAGGACAGACAGCTGTTCTTGCAGGGGAAAATGTTTAGGTATTTTATGACGTTTCCACTGGATATATGGGATCATGATATTTTTCTCTTTCACACCATGGCTTGGTGGTTATCGAGGACAGGAGACCGTTGGAAAGATTTATCAAATACTGTGAGTAACTATTATCATTCGCAATGGATGTTTAAAAAAACAGACTTTGTTGACTTACTGCGTGAGGTGAAGAAAAAATGACTGAGAAGCTCAGTTTATTAGTGGTGGACGTGGTGAGTTAATACAATCAGACATCCCCAAATAGGCACTTTCCTACATTTGCATGGAGCACGCGAGGTACGTCTTCGTGTGTTCAGTTGCACGTGCTCCCTCAACATTATCAGGACCGACAAACCTGACACATATTCATTACTCACTAGCCATCAGATCCGATCTGCTTGCTTACAGCTGCACTAGGGTCGGACAGGGTTCCTGTGTAGATTAAGACACCGCGGAGCCAGCGCGAGATATGGCTCAGAAATGTACCTCAATCCAGGGATGAGAAATGCGTTGTACTCCGAATTGTCCCATTATCCCAACTGTTACACCGAGAAGATTGAACGACTATTAGTTTTTCTGGAAAACAATCATTTTCGTCCTCATGCTAGCTAGCAGTAGCCACAGCAGCCATTATGGAATGGCACGTCAAGTTGAACAACAAAGGAACTGATTGGCTGACATTCCAAAATGGCTGCGGTGGCTACTGCTAGCTAGCATGAAGACGAAAAGGGAAGTTTTCCGGGAAAACTAGCAGTATTTCAATCTTCTCAATTTAGCAGTGTTGATAAAGGTACAATTTTAGGTACATTGGCATATACCATCCCTGCATTGAGGTACGTTTTCCAACCCATGTCTTACGCCTGCTCCATGGTGTCTTAAACTAACCATGATTATGTTCGGACCACAGTGCAGCTCAGTGTAAACAAGCGTAACGTTAGGGTAGGTATCTTCTGGCAAATTGCTCACATGGAGCACTACAAACAAAAGACAATGAAACATTTTACAAAACTCATAAATAATGGTTATGAAATAAACCAAAAATTGTTTCTCACAAATGTAGCAGGTTGTGAATGCTGCAAACAACGTTTCCATTCAAAGAATGTGAACGGTAAATGACTGTAAATAATACATGCATTAACTAAGCAGGTAGCTTAGTGGTTAAGAGCGTTGTGCCAGTAACCAAAAGGTTGCTGGTTCTAATCCCCGAGCCGACTAGGTGAAAAATCTGTCGATGTGCCCTTGAGCAAGGCACTTATCCCTTATTGCTCCTGTAAATTGCTCTGGATGAGAGCGTCTGCTAAATGACTAAAAATTTAAAATGTTAACAGAAATGTATGTAACAAAATGACAGGGATTAATGGTACATTTATTACTGGTGACATACACTACCGGTCAAAAGTTTTAGAACACCTACTCATTCAAGGGCTTTTCTTAATTTTTTACTATTTTCTACATTGTAGAATAATAGCGAAGACATCAAAACTATGAAATAACACATATGGAATCATGTAGTAACCAAAAAAGTGTTAAACAAATCAAAATATATGTTATATTTGAGATTCTTCAAATAGCCACCCTTTCCCTTGATGACAGCTTTGCACACTCTCTCAACCAGCTTCATGAGGTAGTCACCTGGAATGCATTTCAATTAACAGGTGTGCCTTCTTAAAAGTTAATTTGTGGAATTTCTTTCCTTCTAAATGCGCTTCAGCCAATCAGTTGTGTTGTGACAAGGTAGGGGGGGGGGGGTATACAAAAGATAGCCCTATTTGGTAAAAGACCAAGTCCATATTATGGCAAGAACAGCTCAAATAAGCAAAGAGAAACGACAGTCCATCATCACTTTAAGACATGAAGGTCAGTCAATACGGAACATTTCAAGAACTTTGAAAGTTTCTTCAAGTGCAGTCGCAAAAACCATCAAGCGCTATGATGAAACTGGCTGTCATGAGGACCGCCACAGGAATGGAAGACCCAGAGTTACCACTGCTGCAGAGGATAAGTTCATTAGAGTTACCAGCCTCAGAAATTGCAGCCCAAATAAATGCATCACAAAGTACAAGTAACAGACACATCTCAACATCAACTGTTCAGAAAATACTGTGTGAATCAGGCCTCCATGGTCGAATTGCTGCAAAGAAACCACTACTAAAGGACATCAATAATAAGAAGAGACTTGCTTGGGCCAAGAAACACGAGCAATGGACATTAGACCGGTGGAAATGTGTCCTTTGGTCTGGAGTCCAAATGGACGATTTTTGGTTCCAACCGCAGTGTCTTTGTGAGACACGATGTGGGTGAACGGATATTCTCCGCATGTGTAGTTCCCACCGTAAAGCATGGAGGAGGAGGTGTTATGGTGTGGGTTGCTTTGCTGGTGACACTGTCTGTGATTTATTTGGAATTCAAGGCACACTTAACCAGCATGGCTACCACTGCATTCTGCAGAGATACGCCATCCCATCTAGTTTGGGCTTAATGAGACTATCATTTGTTTTTCAACAGGACAATGACCCAACACACCTCTTGGCTGTGTAAGGGCTATTTTACCAAGAAGGAGAGTGATGGAGTGCTGCATCAGATGACCTGGCCTCTACAATCCCCCGACCTCAACCAAATGGAGAGGCTTGGGATGATTCGGACCGCAGAGTGAAGGAAAAGCAGCCAACAAGTGGCCTCCTGTAGCTCAGTTGGTAGAGCATGGTGCTTGCAACGTCAGGGTTGTGAGTTCGATTCCCACAGGGGCCAGTATGAAAAATGTATGCACTCACTAACTGTAAGTTGCTCTGGATAAGAGCGTCTGCTAAATGACTAAAATGTAAATGTAAACAAGTGCTCAGCATATGTGGGAACTCCTTAAAGAGTTCCCACATGTTGGAAAAGCATTCCAGGTGAAGCTGGTTGAGAGAATGCCAAGAGTGTGCAAAGCTGTCATCAAGGCAAAGGGTGGCTACTTGAAGAATCTCAAACATAAAATATATTTTGAATTATTTAACACTTTTTTGGTTACTACATGATTCCATATGTGTTATTTCATAGTTTTGATGTCTTCACTATTATTCTACAATGTAGAAAATAGTAAAAATAAAGAAAACCTTGAATGAGTAGGTGTTCTAAAACTTTTGACCGGTAGTGTATGTAATGGGGAATTGAGAAAAAATTAACACTCAAAGGGCAAACAATTCACACAATGAAACAATGAATACGCAATAATTGGTGGGAGACAGCCGAGCGCATTCTGGAGAGAGACACACCATATCTCCGCCACATTCCCCTCCCCTTCTTCTTGTCTCAACATATAAAAATATACTCAAGACATTATCTTCACACACTGGTGCAGTCGTCGGGTGAGGTTGTGTCTCTCTCTGGCGGGAGGTAAGCTTGGATTATATGGCGTCGAGTAAAGCTTAAACTATGTATTTAGATTGTAGTTAGGTATTGTAGGTAGTCATCGTAGGTTATTGTAGTTATCGTAGGTTATTGTATGTAATTATTGTAGGTATTGTATTCGGCTGAGCCCGGTGAAGCACGAGGCTAGCTAACCCACTACCTGGACTAGCTAGCGGGTAGCTACTGGTAACTATTAGCAACTGTGGATAGTTGTTTCACGCTTAAGAGTACCTGTAATTATGCCAGCTAGCTGCCTACCATTCAGCTGTTTTTCTAACCTCATTGTCTGAAGCGTTAACGTTAGGTAGTAAGTAGCTACTGTGCTCGAAATGTAGCTAGCTTGTTGCTACCTGGATAGCTACTAAACAATAGCTGGAAAGACCTAGCGAACAGACGCGAACTGGCTGAGTCGATTCAGTGGCTAGCTTTGCACTTGGCTAGCTAACAGTAGCTGCTAGGGGTAAGTTATAACCTACATTTGTGTTTTGTTTTTACATACTGGTAACCAGAGTCGTTCAAGGGAATTCGGGATATGGGTGACTAGTTAACGTTAGCTTGGCTCTCTCTGTGTGTTCTTGCCGTGGGAGGAGGGGTTTTTTCGTTGGCAGAAAGCAATTGGCTAGCTAGTATGCTAACTATTCTAGCTAACTAACTGGCTGAATAAGTTGACGACGGACTCGCTCAAGCTGTCGGGACTAACCCACAACGTTAGACACGAACACGAATGATTTGCTTGGCGTGTTGACACACTGGTGGTTTGTTGTGGCCGAGTATTGGTGCTAAACCGTGTTATTGGAGCTGGAATGCTAGTTGGCTATGGCGTCATAGGACTAGGTGCCTTGGACGGTTTTCACGGAAGAATACTGTACCAAGTTAGCTAGCTGAATAAACTAAGTTAGTCTATTCCTAGAAAACATTGAACCGATGTAGTTTACAACAATTATAGTTTCTGAGGTGGAAGTTGGGAGAGTTATATTTGGGTGTTTCAGTGAAACGTAAGTGAGGGAGGCCTCGCTCTCTCGCTTTCCCAGATGTTTAGTTAATTTCATTCCGATCTCCTTTGCATTACTGTAGCCATTTTCTGTAGCCTGTCAACTATGCGTCTGTCTATCCCTGTTCTCTCCTCTCCGCACAGGCTATACAAACGCCTCACACCGCGTGGCTGCTGCCTCTCTAACCTGGTGGTCCCTGCACGCACGACCCACGTGGAGTTCCAGGTCTCCGGCAGCCTCTGGAACTGCCGTTCTGCGGCCAACAAGGCAGAGTTCATCTCAGCCTATGCTACCCTCCAGTCCCTCGATTTCTTGGAGCTGACAGAAACATGGATTACCACTGAAAACACTGCTACTCCTACTGCTCTCTCCTCGTCTGACCATGTGTTCTCGCATACCCTGAGAGCATCTGGTCAGCGGGGTGGTGGCACAGGAATCTTCATCTCTCCCAAGTTTTTTTCATTCTCTCTTTTTCCCCTGACCCATCTGTCTATCTCCTCATTTGAATTCCATGCTGTCACAGTCACTAGCCCATTCAAGCTTGACATCCTTATCATTTATCGCCCTCCAGGTTCCCTTGGAGAGTTCATCAATGAGCTTGACGCCTTGATAAGTTCCTTTCCTGAGGATGACTTTAACATCCCTACATCTACCTTTGACTCATTTCTCTCTGCCTCCTTCTTTCCACTCCTCTCCTCTTTTGAACTCACCCTCTCACCGTCCCCCCCTACTCACAAGGCAGGCAATACGCTTGACCTCATCTTTACTGTATAGTGTTCTTCTACTAATCTCACTGCAACTCCCCTCCATGTCTCCGACCACTACTTTGTATCCTTTTCTCTCTCGCTCTCCTCCAACACTACTCACTCTGCCTCTACTCAGATGGTAATGCGCCGTTGCAACCTTCGCTCTCTCTCTCCCGCTACTTTCTCCTCTTCCATCCTATCATCTCTTCCCTCTGCTCAATCCTTCTCCCTCCAATCTCCTGATTCTGCCTCCTCAACCTTCCTCTCCTCCCTTTCTGCATCCTTTGACTCTCTATGTCCCCTATCCTCCCGGCCGGCTCGGTCCTCCCCTCCTGCTCCGTGGCTTGACGACTCATTGCGAGCTCACAGAACAGGGCTCCGGGCAGCCGAGCGGAAATGGAGGAAAACTAGACTCCCTGCGGACCTGGCATCTTTTCACTCCCTCCTCTCTACATGTTCTTCATCTGTTTCTGCTGCTAAAGCCACTTTCTACCACTCTAAATTCCAAGCATCTGCCTCTAACCCTAGGAAGCTCTTTGCCACCTTCTCCTCCCTGCTGAATCCTCCTCCCCCCCCCCCTCCTCCCTCTCTGTGGATGACTTCATCAACCATTTTGAAAAGAAGGTTGACGACATCCGATCCTCGTTTGTTAAGTCAAATGATACTGCTGGTCCTGCTCACACTGCCCTAACCTATGCTTTGACTTCTTTCTCCCTCTCTCTCCAGATGAAATCTTGCAACTTGTGACGGCTGGCAGCCCAACAACCTGCCCGCTTGACCCTATCCCCTCCTCTCTTCTCCAGACCATTTCCGGAGACCTTCTCCCTTACCTCACCTTGCTCATCAACTCATCCTTGACCGCTGGCTATGTCCCTTCCGTCTTCAAGAGAGCGAGAGTTGCACCCCTTCTCAAAAAACCTACACTCGATCCCTCCGATGTCAACAACTACAGACCAGTATCCCTTCTTTCTTTTCTCTCCAAAACTCTTGAGCGTGCCGTCTTTAGCCAACTCTCTTGCTATCTCTCTCAGAATGACCTTCTTGATCCAAACCAGTCAGGTTTCAAGACTGGTCATTCAACTGAGACTGCTCTTCTCTGTGTCACGGAGGCTCTCCGCACTGCTAAAGCTAACTCTCTCTCCTCTGCTCTTGTCCTTCTAGACCTGTCTGCTGCCTTTGATACTGTGAACCATCAGATCCTCCTCTCCACCCTCTCCGAGTTGGGCATCTCCGGCGCGGCTCACTCCTGGATTGCGTCCTACCTGACAGGTCGCTCCTACCAAGTGGCGTGGCGAGAATCTGTCTCCGCACCACGTGCTCTCACCACTGATGTCCCCCAGGGCTCAGTTCTAGGCCCTCTCCTATTCTCGCTATACACCAAGTCACTTGGCTCTGTCATATCCTCACATGGCCTCTCCTATCATTGTACGCAGACGACACACAACTAATCTTCTCCTTTCCCCCTTCTGATAACCAGGTGGCGAATCGCATCTCTGCATGTCTGGCAGACATATCAGTGTGGATGACGGATCACCACCTCAAGCTGAACCTCGGCAAAACGGAGCTGCTCTTCCTCCCGGGGAAGGACTGCCCGTTCCATGATCTCGCCATCACGGTTGACAACTCTGTTGTGTCCTCCTCCCAGAGTGCAAAGAGCCTTGGCGTGACCCTGGACAACAAGCTGTCGTTCTCCGCTAACATCAAGGTGGTGACCCGATCCTGTAGGTTCATGCTCTACAACATTCGGAGAGTACGACCCTGCCTTACACAGGAAGCGGCAGAGGTCCTAATCCAGGCACTTGTCATCTCCCGTCTGGATTACTGCAACTCGCTGTTGGCTGGGCTCCCTGCCTGTGCCATTAAACCCCTACAACTCATCCAGAATGCCGCAGCCCGTCTAGTGTTCAACCTTCCCAAGTTCTCTCTCATCACCCCGCTTCTCCGAACACTCCACTGGCTTCCAGTTGAAGCTCGCATCTGCTACAAGACCATGGTGCTTGCCTACGGAGCTGTGAGGGGAACGGCACCTCCGTACCTTCGGGCTCTGATCAGTCCCTACACCCAAACGAGGGCATTGCGTTCATCCACCTCTGGCCTGCTGGCCCCCCTACCTCTGCGGAAGCACAGTTCCCGCTCAGCCCAGTCAAAACTGTTCGCTGCTCTGGCACCCCAATGGTGGAACAAGCTCCCTCATGACGCCAGGACAGCGGAGTCACTCACCACCTTCCGGAGACACTTGAAACCCCACCTCTTTAAGGAATACCTGGGATAGGATAAAGTAATCCTTCTACCCCCCACTTGATCCCCCCCCCCCAAAAAAAAGAAAAGTGGTTATCCCACTGGCTATAAGGTGAATGCACCAATTTGTAAGTCGCTCTGAATAAGAGCATCTGCTAAATGACGTAAATGTAATGTAAAATATTTTAGATGCTTTTTACTGACAGCTGCAAGTCAATAATCAGCTAGGCCTATTGCCACGCGCCCTGCCCAAATTGTGGGCTTTCCAAATAGAAATAGACCTACATGCATAATTATATCCTCCTGATTCCTGCTTACAAGCAAAAACTAAAGCATGAAGTACCAGTGACTCGCTCAATACGGAAGTGGTCAGATGACGCGGATGCTACGCTACAGGACTATTTTGCTAGTACAGACTGGAATATGTTCCAGGTTTCATCCAATGGCATTGAGGAGTATACCACCTCAGTCATCGGCTTCATCAATAAGTGCATCGACGACGTCGTCCCCACAGTGACCATACGTACATATCCCAACCAGAAGCCATGGATTACAGGCAACATCCGCATCGAGCTAAAGGCTAGAGCTGCCGCTTTCAAGGAGCGGCACACTAAACTGGATGCTTATAAGAGCAAGACCGGTTTACCAGGACGTGTACTCAAAGTACTCAGACCAACTGGCAAGTGTCTTCACTCACATTTTCAACCTCTCCCTGACCGAGTCTGCAATACCTACATGTGTCAAGCACACCACCATAGTCCCTGTGCCCAAGGAAGCGAAGGTAACCTGCCTAAATGATTACCACCCCGTAGCACTCACGTCGGTAGCCATTAACTGCTTTGAAAGACTGGTCATGGCTCACATCAACAGCATCATCCCGGATACCCTAAACCCACTCCAATTTGCTGACGACACAACAGTGATATGCCTGAACACCGACAACGATGAGACAGCCTATAGGGAGGAGGTCAGAGACCTGGCAGTGTGGTGCCAGGACAACAACCTCTCCCTCAATGTGAGCAAGACAAAGGAGCTGATTGTGGAATACAGGAAAAGGCGGGCCGAACAGGCCCCTATTAACATCGACGGGGCTGTAGTGGAGCGGGTCGAGAGTTTCAAGTTCGTTGGTGTCCACATCACCAACAAGCTATCATGGTCCAAACACACCAAGACAGTCGTGAAGAGGGCACGACAACACCTTTTCCCCCTCAGGAGACTGAAAGGATTTGGCATGGGTCCCCAGATCCTCAAAAAGTTATACAGCTGCACCATCGAGAGCATCCTGACCGGTTGCATCACCGCCTGGTATGGCAACTGCTTAGCATCCAACAGTAAGGTGCTACAGAGGGTAGTGCGTACGGCCCAGTGCATCACTGGGGTCAAGCTTCCTGCCATCCAGGACCTATATAGTAGGCGGTGTCAGAGGAAAGCCCAAAAATTGTCAAAGACTCCAGAGAGTTCTCACTGCTACCACACGGCAAGCGGTACCGGAGCGCCAAGTCTAGGACCAAAACGCTCCTTAACATTTTCTACTCCCAAGCCATAAGACTGCTGAACAATTAATCAAATGGCCACCCGGACTATTTACATTGACACCCCTCCCCCCCTTCCATTTGTTTTTACACTGCTGCTACTCACTGTCTATTATCTATGTATAGTCACTTTACCCCTACCTAAATGTACAAATTACCTCGAATAACCTGTACCCCCGTAGATACCTGAGGTAGAGTATCTTATGATAAGCTGCAGACCACACTATTTACCAAGAGAGTTTTCATCTATATTTTTCATAGCTGTCTATTTACCACCACAAACCAATGCTGGCATTAAGATTGCACTGAATGAGTTGTACAAGGCCATTAATCAACAGGAAAACGCTCATCCAGATGCAGCGCTCCTAGTAGCAGGGGACTTTAATGCAGGGAAACTTAAATCCGTTCTACCTAATTTCTACCAGCATGTTAAATGTGCAACCAGAGGGGAAAAAACTCTAGACCACCTTTACTCCACACACAGAGACGCATACAAAGCTCTCCCTCGCCCTCCATTTGGCAAATCTGACCATAACTCTATCCTCCTGATTCCTGCTTATAAGCAAAAACTGAAGCAGGAAGCACCAGTGATTCGGCTAATAAAAAAGTGGTCAGATGACGCAGATGCTAAGCTACAGGACTGTTTTGCTAGCACAGACTGGAACATGTTCCGGGATTCTTCAGACAACATTGAGGAGTACACCACATCAGTCACTGGCTTCATCAATAAGTGCATCGATGATGTCGTCCCCACAGTGACCGTACGTACATACCCCAACCAGAAGCCATGGATTACAGGAAACATCCGCACTGAGCTAAAGGGTAGAGCTGCCGCTTTCAAGGAACGGGACTCTAACCCGGACGCTTATAAGAAATCCCGCTATGACCTCCGACGAACCATCAAACAGGCAAAGAGTCAATACAGGTCTAAGATTGAATCATACTACACTGGCTCTGACGCTCGTCGGATGTGGCAGGGCTTGAAAACTATTACAGACTACAAAGGGAAGCACAGCCGCGAGCTGCCCAGTGACACAAGCCTACCAGACGAGCTAAACCACTTCTATGCTCGCTTCGAGGCAAGCAACACTGAAGCATGCATGAGAGCACCAGCTGTTCCGGACGACTATGTGATCACGCTCTCCGTAGCCGATGTGAGTAAGACTTTTAAGCAGGTCAACATTCACAAGGCCGCAGGGCCAGACGGATTACCAGGACGTGTACTCCGAGCATGTGCTGACCAACTGGCAAGTGTCTTCACTGACATTTTTAACATGTCCCTGACTGAGTCTGTAATACCAACATGTTTCAAGCAGACCACCATAGTCCCCGTGCCCAAGAACTCTAAGATAACCTGCCTAAATGACTACCGACCCGTGGCACTGACGTCTGTAGCCATGAAGTGCTTTGAAAGACTGGTCATGGCTCACATCAACAGCATAATCCCAGAAACCCTAGACCCACTCCAATTTGCATACCGCCCCAACAGATCCACAGATGATGCAATCTCTATCGCACTCCACACTGCCCTTTCCCACCTGGACAAGAGGAACACCTACGTGAGAATGCTATTCATTGACTACAGCTCAGCATTCAACACCATAGTGCCCTCAAAGCTCATCACTAAGCTAAGGATCCTGGGACTAAACACCTCCCTCTGCAACTGGATCCTGGACTTCCTGACGGGCCGCCCCCAGGTGGTAAGGGTAGGTAACAACACATCTGCCACACTGATCCTCAACACGGGGGCCCCTCAGGGGTGCGTGCTCAGTCCCCTCCTGTACTCTCTGTTCACCCATGACTGCATGGCCAGGCACGACTCCAACACCATCATTAAGTTTGCCGACGACACAACAGTGGTAGGCCTGATCACCGACAACGATGAGACAGCCTATAGGGAGGAGGTCAGAGATCTGGCCGTGTGGTGCCAGGACAACAACCTCTCCCTCAACGTGACCAAGACAAAGGAGATGATTGTGGACTACAGGAAAAAAATGAGGACTGAGCACGCCCCCATTCTCATCGACGGGGCTGTAGTGGAACAGGTTGAGAGCTTCAAGTTCCTTGGTGTCCACATCACCAACGAACTATCATGGTCCAAACACACCAAGACAGTCGTGAAGAGGGCACGACAAAGCCTATTCCCCCTCAGGAGACTAAAAAGATTTGGCATGGGTCCTCAGATCCTCAAAAAATTCTACAGCTGCACCATCGAGAGCATCCTGACTGGTTGCATCACCGCCTGGTATGGCAACTGCTTGGCCTCTGACCGCAAGGCACTACAGAGGGTAGTGCGTACGGCCCAGTACATCACAGGGGCAAAGCTCCCTGCCATCCAGGACCTCTATACCAGGCGGTGTCAGAGGAAGGCCCTCAAAATTGTCAAAGACTCCAGTCACCCTAGTCATAGACTGTTCTCTCTGCTACCGCACGGCAAGCGGTACCGGAGTGCCAAGTCTAGGTCCAAAAGACTTCTCAACAGCTTCTACCCCCAAGCCATAAGACTCCTGAACAGCTAATCATGGCTACCCGGACTATTTGCACTGCCCCCCCACCCCATACTTTTTACGCTGCTGCTACTCTGTTAAGTATTTATGCATAGTCACTTTAACTCTACCCACATGTACATATTACCTCAACTACCTCAACTAGCCGGTGCCCCCGCACATTGACTATGCAACGGTACCCCCCTGTATATATAGCCTCCCTACTGTCACTTTATTCTATTGTATATATAGTCTCCCTACTGTCACTTTATTTTTACTTCTGCTCTTTTTTTCTCAACACTTTTTTTGTTGTTGTTTTATTCTTACTTTTTTTGTTTAAAATAAATGCACTGTTGGTTAAGGGCTGTAAGTAAGCATTTCACTGTAATGTCTGCACCTGTTGTATTCGGCGCATGTGACCAATAAAATTTGATTTGATTTGATTTGACATTGACTCAGTACCGATACCCCCCGTATATAGCCTTGTTATTGTTATTGCGTTACTTTTTATTATTTTTCACTTTAGTTTATTTGGTAAATATTTTCTTAACTCTTTCTTGAACTGCGTTGTTGGTTAAGGGCTTGTAAGTAAGCATTTCACGGTAAGGTCTACACCTGTTGTATTCGGCGCATGTGACAAATAACGTTTTATTTTATTTTATTTGGAACAATCCACAGCTATTTTTTAAAAGAAGCTAATGATTCTCTGTGGCTGTCATGCTCTCTGGAGAAGTATTTTAATAGATTTTATTTAGACAGGAGTAATTATATAATTTTGGCAAAACATCCATTTACTTTAGGGGAAGCCAGCATCCGAACAACGCACTTACCAACTTTCCTTTCCAATTCGCAAGTGGCTGAAACCAGAGATCTGTATATATACTTATGTCTCCGCCCTAACAATGGGAGTCATTGTCCCAAAGGCGGGAAGGCAGGCGACATGCTTAGGTCTGCATATTAAGCCCATAGAAACGCATTGGGCTTATTCTGGAAAGATTTAGGTGAGAGTGAGCCCTCTCGCTTCTTCTCTTCGTCTCAGCTGAAACTATCTCACCGGAGAAATCATCCGAACGAGCAAAACAGCGCCCCTCTGTCTTACTATATGTAGCCAATGTATCTGATGCTGTCTGGCCATAAACAGTATGACATGCCATACTCATTTTGTCCAGACAGCATCAGATACATGGTCTACACATACTGAGACAGAGGGCAGCTGTTTCGCTCGCTCTGATGCTTTATCTAAAATTGAGGCGTCTTTCTGTCGGTGCGTGTCTCGTCAAATAAATGATAAATATTTCAATATTTTATGTGGACGGGCAACGAGGTACGGTAGGGCGGGCCAGGCCCCCTAAAGCCTGCCCATAACGCCGGCCCTGAAGAAGAGTATCGCAAATGAAGGGAGAAAAAATATGTAGTGGATGGCATCTAGCTTGCTGAAACCCCTTGTGGGTCCAAATGCAAACAGGGAAATGCAGAGGTAAGACACAAAGGGAAACCCATTGATCCTAGATCAGTAGAGGAATGCTGATCTAGGATCAGTTATGTCATATTATATTGACAGGGAGGACCTGAACCTAGATGAGCACTCCTACTCTGAGATGCTTTGTGAGTATAGGCCCTAATGGTCTTTGACTAATCATTTTCATGAAACACAAACAGCTACAGTATCTTCTCGTGTATTTTTTTTCTATGTATTTTTTTCAGTTTCCCTGGCCCCTGATGATCACTGCAATTATCTTCTTTCCTTTATTTTCATACTTTTCTATCACTATTTTCTATACTATTTATTAATTTATTTGGGCATTTTATCAATAAAATGCATTTCTTAAAATTAAAGGGTTGTGTTGTGTCAGTTGCTTTTGTGGGTCAGACCAAGTGTGTTTGATTAAAATAGAATACTAATGCACACCGCAGAGTGGTCCATTGAAACTCACTAGCATCAGGCACAGCAATGGTAACAGCTGGTCTAGAAGTAGCACACTGCTACAAACCCTCTCAGATCAGCCCAGCAAGAGGAATCTGATTTAAACTGATTTAAATGGTCATCTGTCATAACGGCACATACACACGCTGGCCAGCCACAATGTATTTTAATTCAGAGTTTTTTTTAAGTGTGGTTGCAAGACACTCCCTCCTCATGGCCAGAACTAGTGTTTCTGCTCAACTCTTTTTACCACTTAGCATTGGCTCAAACACCACATCACTGCAGCCTTTCTCTTAAGGGAGATATGATCTTTAAAACATACAGTGGCTTGCGAAAGTATTCACCCCCCTTGGCATTTTTCCTATTTTGTTGCCTTACAACCTGGAATTAAAATGGTTTTTTTGCGGGTTTGTATCATTTGATTTACACAACATGCCTACCACTTTGAAGATGCAAAATCTTTTTTGGGGTGAAACAAACAAGAAATAAAACAAAAAAACAGAAAACTTGAGCGTGCATAACTATTCACCCCCCCAAAGTCAATACTTTGTAGAGCCACCTTTTGCAGCAATTACAGCTGCAAGTCTCTTGGGGTATGTCTCTATAAGCTTGGCACATCTAGCCACTAGGATTTTTACCCATTCTTCAAAGCAAAACTGCTCCAGCTCCTTCAAGTTGGATGGGTTCCGCTGGTGTACAGCAATCTTTAAGTCATACCACAGATTCTCAATTGGATTGAGGTCTGGGCTTCTTCCATATGTTTGGGGAGTCTCCCACATGACTTTTGGCGAACAACAAACGTGTTTGCTTATTTTCTTCTTTAAGCAATGGCTTTTTTCTGGCCACTCCTCCATAAAGCCCAGCTCTGTGGAGTGTATGGCTTAAAGTGGTCCTATGGACAGATACTCCAATCTCCGCTGTGGAGCTTTGCAGCTCCTTCAGGGTTATCTTTGGTCTCTTTGTTGCCTCTCTGATTAATGCCCTCCTTGCCTGGTCTGTGAGTTTTGGTGGGCGGCCCTCTCTTGGCAGGTTTGTTGTGGTGCAATATTCTTTCAATTTTTTTATAATGGATTTAATGGTGCTCGGTGGGATGTTCAAAGTTTCAGATATTTTTTTATAACCCAACCCCGATCTGTACTTCTCCACAACTTTGTCCCTGACCTGTTTGGAGAGCTCCTTGGTCTTCATAGTGCCGCTTGCTTGGTGGTGCCCCTTGCTTAGTGGTGTTGCAGACTCTGGGGACTTTCAGAACAGGTGTATATATACTGAGATCATGTGACAGATCATGTAACACTTAGATTGCACACAGGTGGACTTTATTTAACTAATTATGTGACTTCTGAAGGTAATTGGTTCCACCAGATCTTATTTAGGGTCTTCATAGCAAAGGGGGTGAATACATATGCACGCACCACTTTTCCGTTATTTTCTTTTTTTGAAATTTGTGAAATGTAATTTTTTTCATTTCATTTCACCAATTTGGACTATTTTGTGTATGTCCATTACATGAAATCCAAATAAAAATCAATTTAAATTACAGGTTGTAATGCAACAAAATAGGAAAAACGCCAAGGGGGATGAATACTTTTGCAAGGCACTGTATCTGAGTGCCGCCTTTAGACTGATAGGCAGAAGGAATGCTGGTTAGGAGAGTGGTAACTAATACTAAAAAATACAGTCTTCCTTGCTCACTGATCTGTAAGTGATTGTAAAAGTGAAGGTACGTTTCCACTTTATTGCTTTCAGTAATCCAACCTTGTCAGATCAGTAATTACCTCAAGGAAGGAAGAAAAGAAGGATGCATTTTGAATGTATTGAATAAGGCCATTGTCTATGGTAGGGCAGCATCATGGCTGGATACATTTAATTCATAAGCAGTGGGTTGGTGTAGAGAAAAAGAGGGGAAAGGAAGGAAGTCACTTACATTTGGCTGTTAGCCTGTACCCTCCCAGGGGTGACGCGTGGCCCTCCACAGCATCGAATCCTGAAGACACCAGAACCACGTCAGGAGCAAACTCGTTGGCGATGGGCATCACCACCGTCCTGTGAAGGGAGAGAGAAAAAAAAGGGAGTGGGAAAGAGAGAGAGAATGAGTGAGTTAGTGCCACCCTCCCCTGTAGTGACTCACCTAAACATACGTATTGACAGACACCGTCTAGAGCAGGGATCATCAACTAGATTCAGCCCTGGGACTATTTGTTCTTGAGCGGATGGTTAGGGGGTCGGAACATAATTACAAATAATTTCTAGACTGCAACAGACCATTTCAAACCTTGCTTACATTTGTATATGATCACATACACTGAGTGTACAAAACATTAAGGACACCTGCTCTTTCCATGACATAGACTGACCGGGTGAATCCAGAGCGTTGGGCAAGTAACTGAAAGGTTGCTGGTTCGAATCTTAGAGCCAACAAGGTGAAAAAAATCTGTTGATGTGCCCTTGAGCAAGGCACTAATTGCTCCTCTAAGTTGCTTTGGATAAGAGCGTCTGCTACACGACTAAAATGTAACCAATGAACCACTTACATTGCAATGTACCTGCTAATTTAGTCAAAAAGTCAGTAAACAACACATAACCTTACATAATCTCCCATACAGGAATCAAAGCCACATATCTGGTTTTGAGAACAACATGCTACAAAAAACTGGGCCATAGAAACCCCCGAACTACACAGTGAGAGAAAGGAAGAACTCAGGTCACATGTCAGGGGAGCAGTAAAAGTGAATGGGAGGAATTGAATACACAATGATACTGTAGTTCTGAGGGGACGATATGTCGTTGGTCTGTGTTGATGGCTGTGTGGGTGTGCTTAGTGAGAACTTAGAATCCACCCTCTCTCACACAGCTGGTGGAAGGAAAATAGATAGATAGTGAATTTAGTGCTTTGGTTCAGCAACCCGTGGTTGCAGTGACAGTTTGTTGAGGCTGTAGTTAGAGTATTTCCCTGTACTCCCAAGTCTAGGTCGTATTCATCAAGCTTTCGTTGAACTACATATGTGTAGAAGTTGTAATTGCACTCATAATGCATAGAAAGTGATCAATCCTTTCCTCATTATCATGACTGTTTTTAAATATGCTCTTTCAAGTTGTAGAAATACAATTTGGTTGAGTTGAATTTCTCTTTTGTGCTGTAGTTGTGTAGCTGTCACCGGGTTTATCTGGGATAGAAAGAGCGTTGCATAGTTGTTCCTTGTACTGATAGGCTGTCAATATTGTGTAGTTGAATTGCAAAAGGAATATGTCTGCGATGTGTCAGTGTTGTGAAGTTGTCTGTGACAGTGACACCATTGTGTAGATGTTTGTAATCATACTGTTTATTTGCCGTGGGACTTCCAGTGTAGCTGTGCACTCAGGCGGCACACTGTGCTTTTTGGTGCCGGCAGTATTTGGGTAGGCAGTGTTTTGGTGCGAGTGTGAGGAGGTGGCTCAGGGCCATGTTGTAGTAACCCTCTACTTTGCTGACCTCAGGAACATGGCACTTGTCTCCTGGCTGCGGGCATGGCGGGCGAGCGGGTAGCATGCCCAAAGCTCCTGAGCCCGCTTTCTTTCCATCCTGCTCTGGCCGCCACAATTGTAGCACCCCCCCCCCCCCCCCCCTCACATACACACACAGCTGTCTGCAGTGGCGGCCTCCCCCCAAGGGAGAGAGGAGGTATTTTTAGGAGCCTCGGTACCTCAGACAGCTGAGATACACAGAGGAGAGTGTGCGTCACTGACTATGTCAGCATGCCTCTGGCACTGGGGTGAAGAGAATGAGTAAGAGATGAGTCGTGACAGAGTGAGGAGGTGAAGGAGAGAATGAATGAGACCAAATGAGAGGATGAGTACAGAATGGAAGTATACCCTTGTGGTAGCAATACATGCAGGTAGGCTGCAAATATCCAAAGAGATTAAACAAGAAAGTAGTACTGTCTTGGAAGTATTTGTTCAGCTGCTTTAAAGTTCACACACACACACACACACACGCACGCACAAGCACCATTAATATCAATAATATAAAAGACCCCACACCACAGGCACTCGTGGCCAGCCACATATACAAGAGAGGAGGGGGGCCTTCAGTATGAAGGTTACCGTGACGACCCGAGCATCACACATAACCTCCGGAACCCCCCACTGAACTAACAAGTATAAAGACACACACACACACGTCAAGCCTCCATCAAAAACTGCACACATCATCAAACCCCCCCCCCCCCCGACAAACCCTCTCTAAAACAGACGACAATCTTGGGAAAGCCACAGCGATCCATTAGAGAGCCAGTGTGAGTGGAAACTAGGGCTTTTTTATAGGCCTGCTATGGCGTGAATCAGTGGATATCTATGTGGTAGATGAAAAAGGCTTGGTTAATAAAGCTAGCGGATAATGAGTTTTAACAGGATGTACGACGCCGTCTTAGCTACGGGACATCCTGGGTTTGTGGGGTTGGATCCTAAAACCTTCCTGCCTCCATCAGCTAGTTCCTGCCTGTAAAGTGTCGTCGCTGAGGTGTGCTTTCGATGTCGAGGGAAAATGTATACTTTTCTGCTCTGCCACGACACGCAGTCGCACCGAATGTGTTTGTTCAGATTAAAGGCGCAACATGTAGCTTTGTGTGCCCCCTAACCAAATTCACATAGAAATGTGAGTTATAGATCTGTCACTCATTGAAAGCAAGTCTGATAAACGGTAGATCCGTTTTATGTGTACTATTTCTATGTTTTGTTTTTGCGTCTTTTTACTTTGATTTAGGTGGTACAATGATTCTCTATACTTTACATTGCTTGTTTTGTCACAAACTGAAATTAGGCAAACATTTGAGAATTTTTGCAACCAGGTAATGGCAGAGCGATTTCTACACATTGTGCCTTTAAAGAAAACGAAAGTTGAATAAAAACGGCTTACAACATGTTTCTGTATTACCTGTTGCACATTTAGTTTGTTCCTCAACACATGGACCTTGGTTGGACTGTGTGTATGTGTGTCTGTGTGTGTGTGTCTGTGTGTGTTGCTGTGAGAGTGTGTGTGTGTGTGTGTGTGTGTGTGTGTGTGTGTGTGTGTGTGTGTGTGTGTGTGTGTGTGTGTGTGTGTGTGTGTGTGTGTGTGTGTGTGTATCCTGACACTGTATGGGAGCGTGCTTGGGAGGACCTGCTAAGCCTCAGGGTTGAACACCTCTTTCTCCTGAGAGTCAGGCCTAACCCAAATCCCTCTGACCCACTGTAATATCCTCATCACATGCCAACACACAAACTCAGATTCTCTCTCTTTCACACAAACACATGTATACGTACCATGTCCCTACACACACACAGTATTTCATCATCTCTAGCATTTCTGCGAAGATAACGCCGCCGCCTCTGTGACTACTCAATGCGCTCGACCTATAAAGCTCCCCGAACCCACCGAAACCACCTGAAGATCAGTTCCGCAGGTGGTCACCCAACACATGTCAACTTTCCCAAAGAGGTTGCTCTGGAGTCTGCTATTCCTCCTCTGGGGCATTCCTATAGCTATTGGATTTTTCACAGATATGAGAAGACGAGATGAACCATGTCTCTCTCTTTCATCTGCACTCTTTTTCTTATTTACCTTTTTCCCAGTGAGATTGTGCTCTTACAGTTTGGGAGAGAATAGACTAGACGGAGGTGGTAGATTTAGTCAGAGTGCTGCCGTAGATGAACACTCTTTGGGGGATTGAGAAGTCTTTGTGTAGGGTACTTTATTCACTAATAGTTCACCAAAGTTCTCATAATGGCGCCCATTCTCTGATTGCGCTGAGTGCTAAGACCTGCAGACACACTAACACACAAATACGCACACACTAACACACACTCACACACACACTCTTTTGGAATGGAGGCAGCTGTTCCCTCAGTGGCATTAAAAAGAAACAGGGAAACCTCCCTCTCTAGGAACTTTTTCCATCTTCCACTCCTCCTTTTCATCCCTCGCTCCAACCCCTCCTCCGCCTCAGAACGTGTGTATGTGTTGTGTGTTTTCATGTGGACTCCTAAACAACGAATGAGAAGGAAGATGCTATAGCTTGACTGGACACACTTGACTTCAGTTTACGATTGCTAATTAGCAATAGCCCGTGTACAGATTTCCCCTGCAATGGACTGAGACCGATTGCGAGAGCTTGGAAATAGAACCGGCGACTGCCAAGCACCCAGAAAGAGATCCATCCTCACCGTACGGCCTAATCCACCCAGTGCAGGGGCGTGCCAAGACCGGTTAGGATAGTAAAATAGACCCGATACAATACCTCCCAAACCTACTAACCAACAAAGGGTTAGGCTCAAAGGCTTTTCCGACCGTTCACAAAAAAGCATGGGAGAGCAGGCAAAGAGACAGGGTAGAAAACACACATACACACACACACACACACACACTTCAAAGCCTTGTCATCTGGCGTTGTGGAGAGCTGGTTTGAATTAAGCTCAATTCTCCTCTCTGTTTCCAAGTTCATGGTGAGAGAGGGAGCGAGAGGGAGAGAGAGACGGTGCTTCTGGTTTTCATTAGGGACCATTTTCTTATCTTTTTTTTCTCTCTCTTTCTGGAGTCTGGCTTGATCCCCTGCAAATGCAACGTGGCACTGGCTGTGAAGAAATTAGAAGATGACGCCCGCGAGGCAGGCATCCTCTTACACACAGAGAGAGAGAGAGAGAGAGAGAGAGAGAGAGAGAGAGAGAGAGAGAGAGAGAGAGAGAGAGAGAGAGAGAGAGAGAGAGAGAGAGAGAGAGAGAGAGAGAGAGAGAGAGAGAGAGAGAGAGAATATGCTGCTTACAAAGCAAGAGACAAAATAAGGAGTGAGATGGGGAGGATGTGTGTGTGTATGGTTTGTGTTTGTGTGTGAGAGAGAGAGAGAAAGACACACAGAGAGACAGAGGGAGAGTGGATATATGGACTGTTGGGCTGGCCTTATTCCTCTGGGTTCTGTTAATCAGAGAGGCTGAGGAGAGACTCTCACTGCAGCACTGTGGGATTGATAAGCGCCAGGGGCCAGCTGAGTGACATAAGCGGAAGACCCACGTCCCTGTCACTCCATCCTAAATCTACCCCTAGCCCCTACTCCCCCAGGCCATCCCCCATCCACCTTCTCTTAGTTCAATTCAAGAACATTTATTGACATGGAAAGTGTAAGAATTTACATTGCCAAAACATATCAAATCAATTTCTCTCTCTCCCCATCTCCTTGCGTAGATCTTATAGGATTGGATAGGTGTAAGCAATATGGTGGAATTTCCACCTAGCCTATCAGAGGCTGAGGTGAAGCTATACTACCATATTGAGTGTACTTACTGTGTCTCATCCATGGAATACATAAAAAGAGGTAAGGTTAAGGGTGTATCAATCGCTTACAGTATCTCATAAAGGTCATGAACTTTGCTAGCTGTCAGTCTTTCAGGTCATTGGCCAGAGGACTATACAACCGAATCAACTTTTAGAATATCAGGCGTGGCTGAAAATCTACGTTTTTACATTACGTTTTTTTAAGGGGGAGGAGAATTAACGAAGAGGCAACTCGAATGAACTCTGATGGCTTTTATTATAATTTTTACATTGCAAACGATGACAATCCTTTTTCATGCCACGACAGGTATCGGATCCTGGCAAATAGGTTTCGGAATGAATCAGTCCAAAACTGAGAGGTGCCGGATCCTGTTCCAGCTCAAATGAAGCACTGATTATACTGCTATAGAGACAAATAGCCAATGGATGCCAAGATACATGAGCATGACAACAACGTGACGAGCGACAACATACCGTTTTCTGGTCTGAACTACTACAGTGTCACAGAGTATCAACAAACAAGATGTCTAACCCTTTCCAAACAGTTGGCCTTGCAGTTCTATCAATTGCAGCACCAACATAATGGGGCAGGGTGGTTACTAACAATGCAATGTCAGAATCTTAAGAAGTTTCCAAAAGATCCACTTTACACTGAGCCAACACGGGTAGGATGGAGGATGGAGGACATTTTGGCACCAGTACGCTGTAGTTTCCCAATTCCTTTACATGAATGGCTGGTGTTGGGTGGCTCTGGCTTCTATCAATTGAGTGGGGAGCTACTTTTCTGGCTTGGTTGAGAAAAAACAACAACAAAGGATAGATTTGAGCAACGCATACAATTTAGCTTTTCTTTATATGGCTCTACAACAACAAAAGAGACACTACCTGAAGACGGGCTACACGTGACTCAGACGGTGGGGGCACAGCACTTGAGGGTTTGTCTACATGTATTGCATTTACTGTATAATATGTCATAGGTACATATGCGCCCTAATATATATAATGTTCCACATCTCATATGCTGCGTACATCCATATGACATATATGATATTGCGACTTGTACAGCACGTGCTCCATCTGCCTGGATGTGAGAGGGTCAGTGTGGGGTTAGGTGAGGAGCAGGGTTATGTGGAGATTGAGATCTGGGGTACATTAGGAGGGCACGGTATCCTGGTTAGCATAGCGTGCAGCCAGCCATTCAGTGAGTGAGAGAGAGTGAGAGAGTGAGAGAGTGAGAGAGAGAGAGAGAGAGAGAGAGGTTTGATGTGTGTCTACTTGTACCGGCAGCTCAGATCAGTTGGCCAGACACACAGCTCATCTTCAAAGTGGGGCGTCGCACATTTCCCTCTGCCCTGCATCCACCATATGTCTGAGTGTGTGAGTGTGTGTGTGTGTGTGTTTGTGAGTGTATGCATGCATGCATTCATTGGTGGGTGGGTGAGTGTGTGTGTATGCATGCATGAGTTTTGAGTGGTGTTTGTGTTTTCTTGTGTGTTTGTGTTGTGTGTCTATATGCGAGTGCTCGCATTATGTGTGTGTGTACAGTGCGAGTGTGTAGGTGGGTTATAAGTAGCCCCAGACAGCGGACCAAATGGAGTTCAGACCTGGCATCAGCCTGCTTGGCAGATAAAAGAGGCCGCCACAAAGCCTTGCCTCGGCCGTGCATTACAACACATCATACTTCATGTTTCATGGCCTCTCACTCAGCCATTTAGAACCCACTCACTGTTCTTTTTGGACAGGAGCTTTTCACACAGTCATGGTGAAACATGCCCTTTTGTTACAGATACAATTATCTCAGTACTTCTGCTCTGGCTGAGATGTAATGTTGATTTAGTGTATCATGTGAACAGATATTACTGTATAATAGACAATGTGTGGACAATATGTACACTTTTGGGACTATTTATTTGGTTCCATTGTACAGGGCAAATTAATAAAGTGCACCTGAAGCGTAAGGAATTATTTGACATATGTATTTGACTGAGGTTTGACCCCAAATGATGTTCACGTGGTTGTATTTGTGAACATCACTTGTATTTTTGGCAGGGATATTTTACATAAATCGCCCAATCCGTTGTCTTAGTCCTTTCTATGTTTTCTTCCCTCGAAAACATCTACCGTTGTCCTGAGTCTGCTATCAACCATTTCTATGTACTACATTCTAATCCTAACTGCTAACAATAGCCTACTGTATCAGTCATGTCGGCTTAAGTTGAAAGCTGTGGACATAGACAACATCGGGTATCATCTACATTAAAGGAAAGAAGGCAGTGAGTGATATCAGAGTGAATTATCCCTTTAATGTGCGTCTGTAGACTTGCGGCCTGACAGCAGTGTGTCTAGTGGGGTCCGAAATTATTGACACCCTTGATAAAGATGAGCAAAAATGACTGTATAAAATTAATAATTCAAATACTGAGCTATATTGTATACTCCCAAAAATTGGGATATTATATTATTTTTTAATATTACAATTGCTCAGTGAAAGAGATTTTGTTTAACAAGTATATATATATATATTTTTCCAAAAAGGTAGGGGTCAAAATTATTGACACCCCTAAAGATTCTTATAAATAAAGTAGTAAAAAGTTTAGTATTTGGTTCCATATTCCTTTTCTTTTTTTTTGGGGGGGGGGGGGGGGGGAGGGCGGGGTGGGGTAGATCAGCTTTAATATTTCAGACAGATAGATTTTATAACTTCCATCAATGTTATTGTCTGCATCACTTCCAATCCCCCATTTTTTTTTCTTCTCACAAATATATATATATATATATATATATATATATATATATATATATATACAGTGCCCTCCACTATTATTGGCACCCCTGTTTAAGATGTGGTCGAGGACTTCCAAAAATTCTCCTTTTTTTTTTAAACAACATAGAACCCAAATGCAAAAAAAGAGAAAAATCCAACCTTTTATTTAAGTACATTACTTTGGTGGTAAAAAAAAAATCACACATTTAGAAAAACAAAAACTTGAAATCATGTGTCCCACAATTATTGGCACCCCTAACAATTCCGCTGAAAATTTTAATTGATTTTTTTAAAAATATATTTTTCTGTAGTTGCTAAAGTTGGTCAGGGTATCTAGGAACTTTTAATTGGTAATTCATGACTTTCTGTTTCCCTGGCGTATAAATATGACGTGACACAGAGGCCTAATTCTCTTACCCATTTGTCAACATGGCAAAGACAAGAGAACACACCATTCAAGTAAGGCAGATTTGTTGTCGACCTTCATAAGTCAGGCAATGGCTACAAGAAAATAGCCACTCGCCTTAACTTGCCCGTATCTACTGTCAGGGGAATCATTAAGAAGTTTAAAACAACTGAAACAGTGACAAACAAGGCTGGAAGAGGTCCCAAGTTTATCTTGCCACAACGCACAGTGAGGAGGATGGTAAGACAAGTAAAAAAAAGTCCTAAGCTCACTGTCACAGAATTGCATCAAAGAGTGGCATCTTGGGGTCACAAAGTCTCCAAAACAACCATCAGACGCTCTCTACATGCCAACAAGCTGTTTGGGAGGCATGCAAGGAAAAAGCCTTTTCTCACTAACACTCACAAACGTAAACGTCTGGAGTTTGCTAAGCGGCACTGGGACTTCAACTGGGATCGTGTGCTTTGGTCAGATGAGACTAAGATTGAGCTTTTTGGCAACAAACACTCTAAGTGGGTCTGGCGTAAAACAAAAGATGAGTATGCCGAAAAGCACCTCATGCCCACCGTGAAGTATGGTGGCGGATCTGTGATGCTGTGGGCCTGTTTCTCTTCCAAAGGCCCTGGGAACCTTGTTAGGGTGCATGGCATTATGAACGCTTTGAACTACCAGGACATTTTAAATAAAAACCTGATGGCCTCTGCCAGAAAGCTGAAGATGGGTCATCATTGGGTCTTTCAGCAGGATAATGATCCAAAACATGTGGCAAAATCTACACAAAAATGGTTCAGCAGTCACAAACTCAAGGTCCTCCCATGGCCATCTCAGTCCCCAGACCTCAACCCAATCGAAAACCTGTGGGGCGAGCTAAAGAGGAGAGTGCATAAGAGAGGACCCAGGACACTAGATGATCTAGAAAGATTGTGCAAAGAAGAATGGTCAAAGATCCCTCTCTCTGTGTTCTCCAATCTTGTGAAATGTTATAGGAGGAGATTAAGTGCTGTCTTGTTGGCAAAAGGGGATTGTACAAAGTATTAACATCAGGGGTGCCAATAATTGTGGGACACATGATTTCAAGTTTATTTTTTTCTAAATGTGTGATTATTTTTTTTTACACCAAAGTAATGTACTTAAATAAAAGGTTGGATTTTTCTCTTTTTTTGCATTTGGGTTCTATGTTGTTTAAAAAAAAAAGAGAATTTTTGGAAGTCCTCGACCACATCTTAAACAGGGGTGCCAATAATTGTGGAGGGCACTGTATATATATATATATATATATATATATATATATATATATATATATACAGTGAGGGAAAAAAGTATTTGATCCCCTCTCAATCAGAAAGATTTCTGGCTCCCAGGTGTCTTTTATACAGGTAACGAGCTTGTAGACCTACACAAGGCTGGAATGGGCTACAAAAACATCGCCAAGCAGCTTGGTGAGAAGGTGACAACAGTTGGTGCGATTATTCGCGAATGGAAGAAACACAAAATAACTGTCAATCTCCCTCAGCCTGGGGCTCCATGCAAGATCTCACCTCGTGGAGTTGCAATGATCATGAGAACGGTGAGGAATCAGCCCAGAACTACACAGGAGGATCTTGTCAATGATCTCAAGGCAGCTGGGACCATAGTCACCAAGAAAACAATTGGTAACACGCTACGCCGTGAAGGACTGAAATCCTGCAGCGCCCGCAAGATCCCCCTGCTCAAGAAAGCGCAAATACATGCCCATCTGAAGTTTGCCAATGAACATCTGAATGATTCAGAGGAGAACTGGGTGAAAGTGTTGTGGTCAGATGAGACCAAAATGGAGCTCTTTGGCATCAACTCAACTCGCCGTGTTTGGAGGAGGAGGAATGCTGTCTATGACCCCAAGAACACCATCCCCACCGTCAAACACGGAGGTGGAAACATTATGCTTTGGGGGTGTTTTTTTTCTGCTAAGGGGACAGGACAACTTCACCACATCAAAGGGACGATGGACGGGGCCATGTACCGTCAAATCTTGGGTGAGAACCTCCTTCCCTCAGCCAGGGCATTGAAAATGGGTCGTGGATGGGTATTCCAGCATGACAATGACCCAAAACACACGGCCAAGGCAACAAAGGAGTGGCTCAAGAAGAAGCACATTAAGGTCCTGGAGTGGCCTAGCCAGTCTCCAGACCTTAATCCCATAGAAAATCTGTGGAGGGAGCTGAAGGTTCGAGTAGCCAAACGTCAGCCTTGAAACCTTAATGACTTGGAGAAGATCTGCAAAGAGGAGTGGGACAAAATCCCTCCTGAGATGTGCGCAAACCTGGTGGCCAACTACAAGAAACGTCTGACCTCTGTGATTGCCAACAAGGGTTTCACCACCAAGTACTAAGTCATGTTTTGCAGAGGGGTCAAATACTGATTTCCCTCATTAAAATGCAAATCAATTCATAACATTTTTGACATGCGTTTTTCTGGATTTTTTTGTTGTTATTCTGTCTCTCACTGTTCAAATAAACCTACCATTAAAGTTATAGACTGATAATTTATTTGTCAGTGGGCAAACGTACAAAATCAGCAGGGGATCAAATACTTTTTTGCCTCACTGTACATCCATACACATATATACATACATCCATATTTCCCTTTATTACTTTCCAACCCCACCACCCCTTTCCCAATTGGAGTAAACTAGTGAACAACAATGCTTAGGCCTCTACTTCCAGCCCATACATACTATATACATTTTATGGAAACAGTCAAATTCTACAATAATTATATTTTGTTTGTTTTTACTCCTGAACTTCCTCCGATCATTTTCATTTTCATGTCCATCCGGTTTGCTTCTATATGCCATATTTTTCTAACTGTGCTCTTTCACAAAAGCTCTCAACCTATAACCTATATACTTATTATGGACACAGTATGCTTTACATTACTTATCTTGCTGTTATTAGTTGTTGTTATTAGTCCCATCCTTCAGCTCCATTCAACACATCCCATCTATCTCTTAACACCATCCATATTGGATGTCTATTTGCCATATATTTTTCAACTGTACTGTTTTACAAAAGTTCTGAACCTTTCTATTCTCATTGTTTCTACAGATCGTAAATTGAAAATAAACATTTTGGCTAAAAGTATTATTATATTATTGATCGATTGACTATGACTTTTCAGATCACCCAGTAGTGCTATCTGCAGGGTTAGCTCCAGGTAAATATTGTAATCCTTTAGCCATTCCTGGACCTGTGTCCACAAACAAGCTACAAATGGACAGTACCAAAACAAAATGATCTTTGCAGCAAAATCTGCAGAGCTGGGAAGATTGCATCCCCCATTTAAATAACATTCTATTGGTAGCAAGAATTTTATATAATAATTTAAATTGAAAAATTCTAAGTTTTGAATCCGGCGTCGTTTTGCGTATCAATTCATAAACACTATGCCATGGAATCGGTACGTCAAAAATCTCTGCCCAACTATTTTGCAATCTATAGTGGGACGGCTGTCAATCCTTTGGTCTTTAAATGAAACTGGTATACTTATTTATTTATCACAATTTTCTTTAACCAATTATATTCTTTAATGCAAGGCCGACAGACAAGTTCCTTACTTTTTCCCCCTTCCACTTTCCTTTTCCATTTTTGCGGTAATGCTGCAATTATTTGGTTGTAATTTTGGGTAGAGCAGACATTTCCATATGTTTTTGTTAGCTGCATGTGCGACATAACTCCACCAGTCCTACCGATAATATAATTTACGAAGATTATACCTTTTTTAAACATTTTGTCAAAAAAAAAAGTTTTTTTTAGCAATTAGTATATTTGAGTTTAACCACAATATTTGTTGCATTATTTGTTCTGTCGTTTCTGGAGGATTAAATTGAAATTGCAACCAACTTTCCATGGCTTGTTTTAGAAATAGTGATATTTGGGAGATTATTTCCTTTTCAAATAACTTAAAGTGAGAGGTTGTAATCTGAATAACGGGAAAAAGGCCATTCTTGAACATTGGGTGAGACAATCTTACTAATTTGCTAGAGAACCAGTTTGGATTTAAGTATAACTTTTGTATGACTGAAGCTTTTAGTTATATGTCTAATGCTTTAATATTTAATAATTTCTGTCCTCCAAATTCATATTCATTATATAAATAGGCCCGTTTAATTTTGTCTGGCTTGCCGTTCCAAATAAAATGGAATATTTTTTTCTCATATAATTTAAAAAACTGTTCACTAGGCGTAGGTAAGACCATAAGCAAATAGGTAAACTGGGATAATACTAAAGAGTTAATCAGGGTGATTTTTCCACAAATTGACAGATATTTACCTTTCAATGGTAGCAAGATCTTATCTATTTTTGCTAACTTTCTATTAAAATGTATTGGAGTGAGATCCTTTATTTCCTTTGGGATATGTATTCCGAGTATATCCACATCTCCATCAGACCATTTTATTGGTAAACTACATGGTAATGTAAAAATTGTATTTTTTAGTGATCCAATACGTAATATAGTACAGTTATCATAATTTGATTGTAATCCAGAGAGGTTAGAAAATGTATCTAGATCCTCTATGAGGCTGTGAAGGGATTCAAGTTGTGGATTTAAAAGAAAACATGAATCATCAGCGTACAATGACACCTTTGTTTTTAAGCCCTGGATTT
This sequence comes from Coregonus lavaretus, assembly GCF_964263955.1. NCBI lineage: Eukaryota > Metazoa > Chordata > Actinopteri > Salmoniformes > Salmonidae > Coregonus > Coregonus lavaretus. The sequence goes on along the minus strand of NC_139992.1, from coordinate 61,641,667 downwards.
CTAATCCCTTGATATTATTGTTGGATCTGATTTTAATAGCTAACATCTCGATGGCAATAATAAATAGATATGCCGATAGTGGACAACCTTGTTTCACACCTCTTGACAGTTTAAAACTTTCGGAGAAATAGCCATTATTTACTATTTTACACCTAGGGTTACTATACATGATTTTAACCCATTTTGCCAAAATTGAAATGCTCCAGGCATTTATATACATTGGGGAAAAAAAGTATTTAGTCAGCCACCAATTGTGCAAGTTCTCCCACTTAAAAAGATGAGAGAGGCCTGTAATTTTCATCATAGGTACACATCAACTATGACAGACAAATTGAGAAAAGAAAATCCAGAAAATCACATTGTAGGATTTTTAATGAATTTATTTGCAAATTATGGTGGAAAATAAGTATTTGGTCACCTACAAACAAGCAAGATTTCTGGCTCTCACAGACCTGTAACTTCTTCTTTAAGAGGCTCCTCTGTCCTCCACTCGTTACCTGTATTAATGGCACCTGTTTGAACTTGTCATCAGTATAAAAGACACCTGTACACAACCTCAAACAGTCACACTCCAAACTCCACTATGGCCAAGACCAAAGAGCTGTCAAAGGACACCAGAAACAAAATTGTAGACCTGCACCTGGCTGGGAAGACTGAATCTGCAATAGGTAAGCAGCTTGGTTTGAAGAAATCAACGGTGGGAGCAATTATTAGGAAATGGAAGACATACAAGACCACTGATAATCTCCCTCGATCTGGGGCTCCACGCAAGATCTCACCCCGTGGGGTCAAAATGATCACAAGAACGGTGAGCAAATATCCCAGAACCACACGGGGGGACCTAGTGAATGACCTGCAGAGAGCTGGGACCAAAGTAACAAAGCCTACCATCAGTAACACACTACGCCGCCAGGGACTCAAATCCTGCAGTGCCAGACGTGTCCCCCTGCTTAAGCCAGTACATGTCCAGGCCCGTCTGAAGTTTGCTAGAGTGCATTTGGATGATCCAGAAGAGGATTGGGAGAATGTCATATGGTCAGATGAAACCAAAATATAACTTTTTGGTAAAAACTCAACTCGTCGTGTTTGGAGGACAAAGAATGCTGAGTTGCATCCAAAGAACACCATACCTACTGTGAAGCATGGGGGTGGAAACATCATGCTTTGGGGCTGTTTTTCTGCAAAGGGACCAGGACGACTGATCCGTGTAAAGGAAAGAATGAATGGGGCCATGTATCGTGAGATTTTGAGTGAAAACCTCCTTCCATCAGCAAGGGCATTGAAGATGAAACGTGGCTGGGTCTTTCAGCATGACAATGATCCCAAACACACCGCCCGGGCAACGAAGGAGTAGCTTCGTAAGAAGCATTTCAAGGTCCTGGAGTGGCCTAGCCAGTCTCCAGATCTCAACCCCATAGAAAATCTTTGGAGGGAGTTGAAAGTCCGTGTTGCCCAGCGACAGCCCCAAAACATCACTAATCTAGAGATGTGCATGGAGGAATGGGCCAAAATACCAGCAACAGTGTGTGAAAACCTTGTGAAGACTTACAGAAAACGTTTGACCTGTGTCATTGCCAACAAAGGGTATATAACAAAGTATTGAGAAACTTTTGTTATTGACCAAATACTTATTTTCCACCATAATTTGCAAATAAATTCATAAAAAATCCTACAATGTGATTTTCTGTATTTTTTTTCCTCATTTTGTCTGTCATATTTGACGTGTACCTATGATGAAAATTACAGGCCTCTCTCATCTTTTTAAGTGGGAGAACTTGCACAATTGGTGGCTGACTAAATACTTTTTCCCCCCACTGTATAAACCCCAATCATACTTTATCAAATGCCTTTTCGAAGTCTGCTATGAATAGTAGGCCTGGTTTCCCAGATTTTTCATAGTGTTCTATTGTTTCCAGTACTTGCCTTATATTTTCTCCAATGTATCGCCCATGTAAAAAACCTGTCTGATTAGAATGAATAATGTCCGACAATACCTTTTTAATTCTATGCGCTATACATTTTGCTAGAATTTTTGCATCACAACACTGAAGTGTAAGGGGCCTCCAATTTTTTTAAATTGGCTGGATCTTTATATTTTCCACTTGTATCCTGTTTCAGTAATAATGAAATCAGACTTTCTTCTTGTGTAAATAATCTACCATTTACATAGGAGTGGTTAAAACATGCTAATAACGGTCCTCTGAGTATATCAAAAAAGGTTTGGTATACCTCGACTGGTATGCCATCCAACCCTGGAGTTTTCCCGGACTTAAAGTCTTTAATTGCATCCAGAAGTTCCTCCTCTGTAATTTCACCTTCACATTAGTCTTTCTGTATGGCTGTTAATTTTACATTATCAATAGAAAGAAAATCTCTACTATTGGCTTCAGTTAGAGGAGATGGAGGCGACTGAAACGAAAACCTATGCTTAAAGTACTTTGTTTCCTCCTTCAAAATATGATTTGGTGAATCATGGGTGACTCCGTCATTTGTAACCAGTTTCAATGAATTATTTTTGGTAGCATTCCTATGTTGAAGATTAAAAAATAATTTTGTGCATTTCTCCCCATATTCCATCCAGTTTGCTTTATTTTTATAATATATTACACTTGATCCTTCTTGAATAAGTTTCTCCATTTCTTTTTGTTTTTCCTCTAATTTATTCTGAGCCTCTATGTTACAGTTTTTATTGCTATCTATCTGTTCTGTTAGACCTTCTATTTCCTTTGTTAGTGTGGACTCTTTTGACCTAAATTGCTTTTGTTTTCGAGATTAGTACTGAATTGCATGGCCTCTAAAGGCACATTTAAAGGTGTCCCATGCAATAAGGGAATTTGTTGTACCTATGTTATGTCGGAAAAAAATTAGTTATAAATTCCTCTGTCCTAGTTAAAAACAAGTTATCATCCAATAGGCTTTGATTACATTTCCAATATCCTCGCCCACGTGGAAATTCAGTAAGAGTAATGTATATGCCAATTATATGATGGTCCGACCGCATTCTGTCCCCTATCAACACTTTTTAAACTTTTGGTGCCAACGAGAATGACATAAGAAAGAAATCAAGACGACTAGCTTAATTGAGTCTCCACCATGTATATCTCACTAGATCAGGATATTTAAGCCTCCATATATCTACTAGTTCTAATGTATCCATGACATTCACAATTTCCTTAAGAGCATGAGGGTGATTGTTTGTAGTGTGATTTTCTTTACGGTCCATTGAGCTATTTAAAACTGTATTATAATCTCGCACCATAATAATAGAGTCTTAAATTGCTTGCAATTTGATAATTTATTATATATTGTTAAAGAAGTGTGGATCATCATTATTTGGTCCGTAAAGGTTAATGAGCCATATCTGTTTATGGTCCAATAACATATTTAAAATAATCCATCTACCTTGCGTATTTATTTGGACAATTTGCACATTCGAATCGAAATTACTGTTAATTAATATCATCACCTCTTTTGAGTTTGTTTGTTTGCCCACTGACAACGACATGATCAGTCTATAATTTTAATGGTAGGTTTATTTGAATAGTGAGAGACAGAATAATGCATGTCAAAAATGTTATAAATTGATTTGCATTTTAATTAGGGAAATAAGTACAGTGGGGAAAAAAAGTATTTAGTCAGCCACCAATTGTGCAAGTTCTCCCACTTAAAAAGATGAGAGAGGCCTGTAATTTTCATCATAGGTACATGTCAACTATGACAGACAAATGAGAAAAAAAATCCAGAAAATCACATTGTAGGATTTTTAATGAATTTATTTGCAAATTATGGTGGAAAATAAGTATTTGGTCAATAACAAAAGTTTCTCAATACTTTGTTATATACCCTTTGTTGGCAATGACACAGGTCAAACGTTTTCTGTAAGTCTTCACAAGGTTTTCACACACTGTTGCTGGTATTTTGGCCCATTCCACCATGTAGATCTCCTCTAGAGCAGTGATGTTTTGGGACTGTCGCTGGGCAACACAGACTTTCAACTCCCTCCAAAGATTTTCTATGGGGTTGAGATCTGGAGACTGGCTAGGCCACTCCGGGACCTTGAAATGCTTCTTACGAAGCCACTCCTTCGTTGCCCGGGCGGTGTGTTTGGGATCATTGTCATGGTGAAAGACCCAGCCACGTTTCATCTTCAATGCCCTTGCTGATGGAAGGAGGTTTTCACTCAAAATCTCTCGATACATGTCCCCATTCATTCTTTCCTTTACACGGATCAGTCGTCCTGGTCCCTTTGCAGAAAAACAGCCCCAAAGCATGATGTTTCCACCCCCATGCTTCACAGTAGGTATGGTGTTCATTGGATGCAACTCAGCATTCTTTGTCCTCCAAACACGACAAGTTTTTACCAAAAAGTTATATTTTGGTTTCATCTGACCATATGCCATTCTCCCAATCCTCTTCTGAATCATCCAAATGCACTCTAGCAAACTTCAGACGGGCCTGGACATGTACTGGCTTAAGCAGGGGGACACGTCTGGCACTGCAGGATTTGAGTCCCTGGCGGCGTAGTGTGTTACTGTTATTTTTTTTTCTCTGTGTCTGTCATAGTTGACGTGTACATATGATGAAAATTACAGGCCTCTCTCATCTTTTTAAGTGGGAGAACTTGCACAATTGGTGGCTGACTAAATACTTTTTTTCCCCACTGTATTTGACCCCCTCTCAATCAGAAAGATTTCTGGCTCCCAGGTGTCTTTTATACTGGTAACGAGTTGAGATTAGGAGCACACTTTTAAAGGGAGTGGTCCTAATCTCAGCTTGTTACCTGTATAAAATGCACCTGTCCACAGAAAAAATCAATCAATCAGATTCCAAACTCTCCACCATGGCCAAGACCAAAGAGCTCTCCAAGGATGTCAGGGAAAAGATTGTAGACCTACACAAGGCTGGAATGGGCTACAAGACCATCGCCAAGCAGCTTGGTGAGAAGGTGACAACAGTTGGTGCGATTATTCGCAAATGGAAGAAACACAAAAGACCTGTCAATCTCCCTCGGCCTGGGGCTCCATGCAAGATCTCACCTCGTGTAGTTGCAATGATTATGAGAACGGTGAGGAATCAGGCCAGAACTACACGGGAGGATCTTGTCAATGATCTCAAGGCAGCTGGGACCATAATCAATTGGTAACACACTACGCAGTGAAGGACTGAAATCCTGCAGCGTCCGCAAGGTCCCCCTGCTCAAGAAAGCACATATACAGGCCTGTCTGAAGTTTGCCAATGAACATCTGAATGATTCAGAGGAGATTTGGGTGAAAGTGTTGTGGTCAGATGAGACCAAAATCGAGCTCTTTGGCATCAACTCAACTCGCCGTGTTTGGAGGAGGAGGAATGCTGCCTATGACCCCAAGAACACCATCCCTACCGTCAAACATGGAGGTGGAAACATTATGCTTTGGGGGTGTTTTTCTGCTAAGGGGACAGGACAACTTCACCGCGTCAAAGGGATGATGGACGGGGCCATGTACCGTCAAATCTTGGGTGAGAACCTCCTTCCCTCAGCCAGGGCATTGAAAATGACATTGACCGAAAACACACGGCCAAGGCAACAAAGGAGTGTCTCAAGAAGAAGCACATTAAGGTCCTGGAGTGGCCTAGCCAGTCTCCAGACCTTAATCCTACAGAATATATGTGGAGGGAGCTGAAGGTTTGAGTTGCCAAACATCAGCCTCGAAACCTTACTGACTTGGAGAAGATCTGCAAAGAGGAGTGGGACAAAATCCCTCCTGAGATGTGTGTAAACCTGGTGGCCAACTACAAGAAACGTCTGACCTCTGTGATTGCCAACAAGGGTTTCACCACCAAGTACTAAGTCATTTTTTGCAGAGGGGTCAAATACTTATTTCCCTCATTAAAATGCAAATCAATTTATAACATTTTTGACATGCGTTTTTCTGGATTTTTTTGTTGTTATTCTGTCTCTCACTGTTCAAATAAACCTACCATTAAAATCATAGACTCATCATGTCTTTGTCAGTGGGCAAACATACAAAATCAGCAGGGGATCAAATACTTAATTCCCTCACTGTACTCTAACACACTCAACCCCTTTCCTCCACAATCAACCAGAAGATCAGATGCTCAACGGTTGTTACATCCCAGAGCCCAACTCAAGAAAGGACCTGATTTACAAATGCATATACAGTTACAGCTGTTTGAGAAAGCATGCAAGATTGAGCAAAAATGCAATGTAAGATTTGATTAATCTATTTAATCTATGTCAAGTCCTTGGTGATGGAGATCAGATCCACCCTCTTCACCTGAGACACAAACACTCTGGTACCCCGTTGTAACCATTTTCCCCAAGCATCTCCGTGCAGTCAGACCTTTGATTATTTTGTGCCACTTGGGCCACAATAATAAGCCCCCTCTCTGATTGTCCGAGTGTGACCCTCTCCCCATGGGTTACTGCAGCCAGTGTTGCCAGCACTGCCACTACCTGGGTGGGGGTACCCCACTGGAATCCCCACCGGCTAGGTACAAGGTCATCAAGGTTCTCATTAGCAGCTTTGAGAATTTCCTTGTATATTATGCTCTCCCATCAGGGGGCTCTGGCTTTGTAGGACAAACCCTGCCAGGCAGGGTCAGAATCTTGAGGGGGCGGTGCTGCTCAAGTAGGTCTCTGACCGCATTTATTTTTCTGTTTAGGCTGCATATAGGCAACTCACAGCAGGTCCATAAAACAGATGGGGACTTCTCTTTGGTGTATGGGTCGCTCAGGTGGGTGTCTAGGATATAGGGTTGGGGATCGTTCCATCATAATAGGACAATAAAAAAATTGATTAGATATATACTATATTTTAAAATGTATATCCCTCATCTGCACAAAATTGAAAGCTCTCTCTCACAACCCCTGCTCACAGACACACGTTGGTTCTGGGATATGCAACCATTTCCTTTCTCACTCACTTAACGCCACACTTATTCAAACACAAAAACGCACACCACACCTTCCATCACAATTCATCCACACATACCCACATACTGTGCCTTCTATGTCTTCTGTTCGCTATGTTTTTATCTCCACTATGTTGATTGAGTACAGGTGTTCTAATTAGCTGTATTTGAAGATGTATTATTTTGCTTATGATATTTTCTTGTAATACCGTTTTATCCTTTTATAAAATACTATACATACTATAAATGTTCTTTATTATTACAATCCCTACCATGGCTAGTATTGGGTGCTCCATTATTCGACTCTATTAGAACTTTCAGAATAGCCATGGAGTAGTCTTTGTGTCGCGTTACATTTGGTTGTCAATATACAGTTTATCGACAACGAGAGCAACACGCTTCCCTTTTAATCTATTTTCCTTGAAGATTGGGTACAGAACTTTGCGCCGTTCTGCAATCTCCCTCAGGAACTGATCATCCATTCCTATTTTGGTGCCAGCAAGTCTTTTACCTAGGCTTTTTACCATTACTTTAACGATTGGACGCTCATATCTCTGTCCTCTTTGTCCGAAACGGTGTACACGTTCGAGTTGGATTTTATCGACAGCCTCGAGTGGGATTTGAAGCGCTGTTAGAAAGAAGTCCTTCACAATAGTCTCGGTTACCTCTCCCTCTTTTTCCTGGATACCCGTAAGTACTAGATTTTCTCTCATCGATCTAGTTTGCATGTCTGGTAAGGCTTATCTCAGAAAGTTGTTATCCTTTTTAAGTTCCTTAACGTCCATTTCTATATTAGTGACTGTCCCTTTTAGTATCTTTCTCCTTTATCGCAGCTTTTCCATCACTCATTTCAAGACTCGCCTTCAACTCTTTTACATCATTACTGACCAACTCTAGTATGCCCAGTTTGTCATTTATCGACTTCAACAGGTCGCTTTTCACACTTACCAGTCCCAGTGGTGAAAAGCATAAATCATCTGTATCAGTCGACGAGTCAAGTTCTCTTGGAGATTGATTCTCCTCGTTTATCTTCCGTCATGTTTGGGTGTTGCGTGTTGTTGTAATATTTGTCAATACATTTCTCTAGCCTTATCATTTCTTTTGTGTTATTATCCAGATTGAATGTTATTACCCTCAAATATATGAAGTGCTAATATTTAGTCTAACTTACTGATATTGAATATTATGTTTTTGTTTTGAGGTGATTTTTACCGCTGTGTATTCAATACGCCATCTTGTCTAGTAGGCTACAGAATTAGAGAAGGCCTGTTTCTCTCCCCTGTCAGAGGCAGCATGCCTGTCTTACAGACTAAGCCTAGTAAATGTTATTATAAATAAGAATAGAATATGTTTCTAAACACTTCTACATTAATGTAGAAGACATGCTAACCTCCCCTGTTATTGGTAATGGTGAGCGGTTAGCATGTCTTGGGGGTATGATCTTTGACCCTCTGTAACTTTGTAGCATCCACATTAATGTAGATTAATTCAGGATTATCCGTAACATTAATGTGGAAGTGTTTAAAAACACATTCTCATTATTCTGATATTGTCAATATAGCTCCAGTATTTGAATAATTTATTTTATTCAGTCATTATTGCTCATCTTTATCAAGGCTGTCAATTATTTAGAACCCCACTGTATATGGTTCCAGAGCTGGGAACTGTCAGGACAGACAGACCACTGGGACCTTCAGCCTGTTGAAATACAACCCTCTCCTCATACAAGTGCTCCCTAAGCACTCTACACTCCAACAGCCAACCCCCACCGCTGTAAATTCACCACTAAACAGGCCCCTAATTTTCTCAATTTTTCACTCTTTTGTTTTCTTGCGCTGGTGTTCCCAGCGTAAAGAAACGTCATCATACTCTGTGGTAGCTAGTCCGTGTTTGTGTGTTACCTGAAGGCAGCCAGGTACTCTGCGTCTCCCATGGGTGGTTCTAGTCCCCCGGTGAAAGCCATGTTCACATTGAAGCCCATGCCTGCCCCAGTGCCCACCTACAACACACAAAACGCAACATAGGTTGGTCGCGCAAACACACACAACAGGCACACACTCGCAAAATTACACACACACATACACTAAAACATCTGAACATTGATTGACCATATCAAAGCCCTTTCTAGTAATATATGTAGTATTTCTAGGAAAAGACTGCTGGGATTCCTGCCATTTACCTGTCAAAGGTCAGATTACAGCTGCCAGGCAAGAGCACACACACACACACACACACACACAAGTACACACGCAAGCACACACACACACACACACACGCACACGCACAAGCACACGCACACATACTTTTACAATAGATCTGGGCATTTTACAAACAACAACAATAATCTGAACTACAGTGCATTCGGAAAGTATTCAGACCCCTTGACTTTTTCCACATTTTGTTACGTTACAGCCTTCTCCTAAAATTGATTATTATTGTTAATGTTTTCATAACTCTACACACAATACCCTATAATGACAAAGCCAAAACAGGTTTTAAGATTTTTTTGGAAATGTATTACAAATAAAAAAACAGAAATACCTTATTTACATAAGTATTCAGACCCTTTGCTATGAGACTCAAAATTGACCTCAGGTGCATCCTGTTTCCATTGATCATCTTTGAGATGTTTCTACAACTTGATTGGATTCCACCTGTGGTAAATTCAATTGATTGGACATGATTTGGAAAGGCACACACCTGTCTATATTAGGTCCCACATTTGACAGTGCATGTCAGAGCAAAAACCAAGCCATAAGGTCAAAGGAATTGTCCGTAGAGCTCAGAGACAGGATTGTGTCAAAGCACAGATCTGGGGAAGGTACCAATTTTTCTCTGCAGCATTGAAGGCCCCAAAGAACACATTGACCCCCATCATTCTTAAATGGAAGAAGTTTGGAACCACCAAGACTCTTTCTAAAGTTGGCCACCCGGCCAAACTGAGCAATCGGGGGAGAAGAGCCTTGGTCAGGGAGGTGACCAAGAACCCGATGGTCACTCTGACAGAGCTCCAGAGTTCCAGAAGGTCAACCATTTCTGCAGCACTCCACCAATCAGGCCTTTATGGTAGAGTGGCCAGACAGAAGCCACTCCTCAGTAAAAGGCACATGACAGTCCGCTTGGAGTTTGCCAAAAGGCACCTAAAGGACTCTCAGACCATGAGAAAAAAGATTATCTGGTCTGATAAAACTAAGATTGAACTCTTTGGCCTGAATGCCAAGCGTCACGTCAGGAGGAAACCTGGCACCATACCTATGGTGAAGCATGGTGGTGGCAGCATTATGCTATGGGGATGTTTTTCAGTGGCAGGGACTGGGAGACTAGTCAGGATCGAGGGAATGATGAATGGAGCAAAATACAGAGAGATCCTTGATGAAAACCTGCTCCAGAGTGCTCAGGACCTCAGACTGGGGTGATGGTTCACCTTCCAACAGGACAACGACCCTAAGCACACAGCCAAGACAACGCAGGAGTGGCTTCGGGACAAGTCTCTGAATTGAGTGGCCCAGCCAGAGCCCGGACTTGAACCTGATCGAACATCTCTGGAGAGACTTGAAAATAGCTGTGCAGCGACGCTCCCCATCCAACCTGACAGAGCTTGAGAGGATCTGCAGAGAAGAATGTGAGAAACTCCCCAAATACAGGTATGCCAAGCTTGTAGCGTCATACCCAAGAAGACTCGAGGCTGTAATCGCTGCCAAAGGTGGTTCAACAAAGTACTGAGTAAAGGGTCTGAATACTTATGTAAATGTGATATTTCGGTGAATTTTTATTTTAATACATTTGCAAAAAATTCTAAAAACCTGTTTTTGCTTTGTCATTATGGGGTATTGTGTGTAGATTGATGATGGAAAAAAAACAATTTAATCAATTTTAGAATAAGGCTGTAACGTAACAAAACGTGGAAAAGGTCAAGGGGTCTGCATACTTTCCGAATGCACTGTAAGTGCCGGTTGGCCTCATCATTAAGAAACATGTATTAGGAAATATTACAATTGGACTACTGTCAATATTGTAGCAATTACCAGGGGAGAGCCAACAACAATTGAGTTTTCTTTATGTTGCCAATTTGACTGTGAATAACAGGAACATTTCCAAAATTCTATTTTCTGGTCATTATTAGTTATTGAGCCAGGGAAGGCAGAAAGTATAGTGCCCAGTGTTTGACTGAATGGTGAAAAACAGCCACCATTTACTTTGATTATCAGTGTTCAACTTAGTGAGTGGTCATCAATTGGCAAAATTGCTATAACTAAAAATATTCCAAGGTTTTCCAGAAATCCCATTGGAATATCCCAGAATCAGGAGGGAATATGCCGGAAATCCTCCATCCAGAAATTCTGGAAAACCAGGGAATTTGGGGAAAGTGACCAGAATTTTGGAACCCTACTCTTCAGTAAATCGTTTTTCATTAACAAGAGGAAAGCATTGGTGTTGAGATCCTACACACTGTGCAGGGAGATGAGCTACCAGTGTCTGTCTATGTGTGACAGTGATGTGAAGAACAGTAAGAGCTTCTCAAAGTGGAACACATACAGTTGTGGTCAAAAATGTTGAGAAAGACACAAGTATTGGTCTTCACAAAGTTTGCTGCTTCAGTGTTATGAGATATTTTTGTCAGATGTTACTATGGTATACTGAAGTATAATTACAAGCATTCCATAAGTGTCAAAGGCTTTTATTGACAATTACATTAAGTTTATGCAAAGAGTCAATATTTGCAGTGTTGACCCTTCTTTTTCAAGACCTCTGCAATCCGCCCTGGCATGCTGTCAATTAACTTCTGGGCCACATCCTGACTGATGGCAGCCCATTCTTGCATAATCAATGCTTGGAGTTTGTCAGAATTTGTGGGTCTGGGGAGTTTCATGGCCATGGACCCAAAATGTTTATGTTTTGTTCCCCGAGCCACTTAGTTATCACTTTTGCCTTATGGCAAGGTGTTCCATCATGCTGGAAAAGGCATTGGTCGTCACCAAACTGTTCTTGGATGGTTGGGAGAAGTTGCTCTCGGAGGATGTGTTGGTACCATTCTTTATTCATGGCTGTGTTCTTAGGCAAAATTGGCTGAGAAGCAACCCCACACATGAATGGTCTCAGGATGCTTTACTGTTGGCATGACACATTACATTACATTTTAGTCTTTTAGCAGACGCTCTTATCCAGAGCAACTTACAGTTAGTGAGTGCATACATTACATGTTTTTTTTTTGTTATTATTATTTTTTAATACTGGCCCCCCGTGGGAAATGAACCCACAACCCTGGCGTTGCAAACGCCATGCTCTACCAACTGAGCTACATCCCTGCCGGCCGTTCCCTCCCCTACCCTGGACGACGCTGGGCCAATTGTGCGCCGCCCCATGGGTCTCCCGGTCACGGCCGGCTACGACAGAGCCTGGATTCGAACCAGGATCTCTAGTGGCACAGCTAGCACTGCGATGCAGTGCCTTAGACCACTGCGCCACTCGGACCTACCACAGGACTGATGGTAGAGCTCACCTTGTCTTCTCCGGACAAGCTTTTTTCCGGATGCCCCAAACAATCGGAAAGGGGATTCATCAGAGAAAATGACTTTACCCCAGTCCTCAGCAGTCCAATCCCTGTACCTTTTGCAGAATATCAGTCTGTCCCTGATGTTTTTCCTGGAGAGAAGTGGCTTCCTCGCTGCCCTTCTTGACACCAGGCCATCCTCCAAAAGTATTTGCCTCACTGTGCTTGCAGATGCACTCACACCTGCCTGCTGCCATTCCTGAGCAAGCTCTGCACTGGTGGTGCCCCGATCCCGCAGCTGAATCAACTTTAGGAGACGGTCCTGGCGCTTGCAGGACTTCCTTGGGCGCCTTGAAGCCTTCTTCACAACAATTGAACTTCTCTTCTTGAAGTTCTTGATGATCCGATAAATGGTTGATTTAGGTGCAATCTTACTAGCAGCAATATCCTTGCCTGTGAAGCCCTTTTTGTGCAAAGCAATGATGACGGCACGTGTTTCCTTGCACGTAACCATGGTTAACAGAGGAAGAACAATGATTTCAAGCACCACCCTCCTTTTAAAGCTTCCAGTCTGTTATTCTAACTCAATCAGCATGACAGAGTGATCTCCAGCCTTGTCCTCGTCAACACTCTCACCTGTGTTAACGAGAGAATCACTGACATGATGTCAGCTGGTCCTTTTGTGGCAGGGCTGAAATGCAGTGGAAATGTTTTTTTGGGATTAAGTTCATTTTCATGGCAAAGAGGGACTTTGCAATTAATTGCAATTCATCTGATCACTCTTCATAACATTCTGGAGTATATGCAAATTGACATCCTAAAAACTGAGGCAGCAGACTTTGTGAAAATTAATTTTTGTGTCATTCTCAAAACGTTTGACCACGACTGTACACACCAGTGTTTCCCCTATATGCATTTAGCGGCAAAAAAAACAGAAGATACATTTTCGGGCTGGTAAAATGTTTTCAGTGTAAAACGATTAAAACCAGATATAAAGTATGTAGATAATATAATAGAGCAATATATATTTTTCATAAAAAATAATACAATCACCAAAATAAAAACTAGACAAAAAAATGTCATGGCATTGGACCCCCATTGATTTTCTTATAATGTTTGAGTCACTCAAATAGTATATGAACACGGCATAAGCCTTGGCAAAATGTGTACAATTACAGGAAATTAGCTTTAAAACTGCCATTTTTCTCTCAGCCCGTGACAAAATGTGTAGAATTGCAGGAAACTCGTTTTAAAACTGTAAAATGTTCTCTCAACCCCATTGCAAAATGTGTAGAAATATAGGAAATTAGCTTTAAATACAGGAAATTAGCTTTAAAACTGTAAAATGTTCTCTCAACCCCATTGCAAAATCTGTAGAAATACCAAAAAATTGCTTTAAAACTGTAAAATGTTCTCTTAGCCCCAAGGCAAAATGTGTAGACATACAGGAAATTTGCTTTAAAACTGTAACATGTTCTCTTAGCCCCATGGTAAAAAGTGTTGAATTGCAGGAAATTAGCTTTGAAACTGCAATTTCTCTCCCCCCCAATGCTAACTTTGCCAACGCTGCTGAAAACAATCATAGGGAAAACACTGCACACGCACACACACACACTCCGCCACTGACCTCATCAGGCGCTCCACTGCCGGGGAAGAAGTTGCCGTCGTCGTAGCGATGGAGTGACAGATAGAGAATGTTGGGGTCGCTGTAGAATGCCTGTTGCGTGCCATTTCCATGGTGAACATCCTGACAGACATGGAGAGTGGCAGGCTATGGTTACTTTCTGACTAACAACTGATTTAGGATCAGGTCTCCACATCCAAATCCTATCCATAAGCATTGTGCGCTAAACATCAAAATCAACCTTGAATCAGTCGTCAGATGGGCATAATGCTATCCACTGTCGTGCTTAGCCACTATCTAACATCCTACAACCTTTGTGACCAGTTCAGAGGGTTGCATGTGTTTTAGGCGTACAATTGGATTAAGTCTGTTTTACAAATCTCATTGCTGGGTGACAACATCTTTTACTTTCCATTTCATTTCAGCAGACCTTCCCACATAGTCAAACATAAAAAAGTGACTTAAGCTTCTATATCGAGGCATTATCTCATACAAGACAAGTTTTAAAGAAGGTAATTTTCTAACTAAGTGTCAATTTTTTGACGGCACTGCTTAAGAAGTTTCTATATTGAGACATTTTGTAATACAAAAGACGAGCTAAAAAAGCGGTCGTTTCTCCCTGGATGACAGGGCTAGCTTTAGAAATCTCTCTCAGTGACAGACAGGAGGAAATGAAAATGGTTTCAAAGGCTTTGGCCAGCTGTATAACGACCCCAGCAGCATCCATTAGCCATGATGACACGCACATCTCTTCCTGGGCATGGGGACTATTTTCAGGCCTTTCAAATGTAAAAAACGCTCCTCTTTCAGTTTCTGACCTACATACTCTAGTGTGACTGTCTTTATAAGGTGTGCTTTTTGACACAAATGTGTGTCGTACTGATAAATGACATGACGCACAGTGTGACAGATGAAACACTGGCCAGCGCTCATGCAAGGTTTGGTTCTCGGCGCCAAGATTATTTTGACATCAATTTGACAGAGTCTAACGCCAGACGTATGTCTCATATTATGTTATACAGACAGGTATTGTTTGTTGACACTGAATAACTTGGTCTGTAAAAGCATTATATTACACTCGCAGAACTAGGGCTGACCCCATTTAGTCGACTGGTCGATTGTTTGATCGATAGGCTGTTGGTGGACCAAGAGTTTTTTACTCGAGCGTTAGCAAATATATATATACACTATACTGTATATACAAAAGTATGTGGACACCCATTCAAATTAGTGGATTCGGCTATTACCCATTGCTGACAGGTGTATAAAATCAAGCACACAGTCATGCAATCTCCATAAACAAACATTGGCAGTAGAATGGCCGTACTGAAGAGCTCAGTGACTTTCAACATGGCATAGGTTGCCACCTTTCCAACAAGTCAGTTCGTCAAATTTCTGCCCTGCTAGAGCTGCCCCAGTCAACTGTAAGTGCTGTTATTGTGAAGTGGAAACGTCTAGGAGCAACAACGGCTCAGCCGCAAAGTGGTAAGCCACACAAGCTCACAGAACGGGGCGTAGCACGTAAAAATCGTCTGTCCTCGGTTGCAACTCTCACTACTGAGTTCCAAACTGCCTCTGGAAGCAACGTCCGCACAAGAACTGTTCGTCGGGAGCTTCATGAAATGGTTTCCATGGCCGAGCATCTGCACACAAGCCTAAGATCACCATGCGCAATGCCAAGCGTCGGCTGGAGTGGTGTAAAGCTTGCTACCATTGGACTCTGCAGCAGTGGAAACATGTTCTCTGGAGCAGTGGAAACACCATCTGGCAGTCCGACGGACGAATCTGGGTTTGGCGGATGCCAGGAGAACGCTACCTGCCCCAATGCATAGTGCCAACTGTAAAGTTTGGTGGAGGAGGAATAATGGTTCGGGCTAGGCCCCTTAGTTCCAGTGAAGGGAAATCTTAACGCTACAGCATACACTGACATTCTAGACGATTCTATGCATCCATCAAACACCTTTGGGATGAATTGGAATGCCAACTTCATTGTCCGACCTCACTAATGTTCTTGTGGCTGAATGGAAGCAAGTCCCTGCAGTAATGTTCCAACATATACCCTGTATGAGGAACAAGTTTTGGTTTATTTCATTCCATTTACCAGTTGTCAATTTATTCATTGTCTTTTATTTGTAGTGCTACTGTCAATGTTGAGTAAGAACGCGCACCTGATTACGCATAGAAGTAGGCCTAGGCTACCTGGCCTGCACGCAAATGTAGGCCTATAAATGTGCCCATTTGGGGATCTGATAGCATTTCTGATTGTCTTATCTCACCACCACTCTGGAGTCTGTTTTTGAGGATGACAATAGCTCCTCAATGTAGCCTATTTGAAAAATCTTTCCAGCTCTCTTTCGATAACCACTTGGTGTGTGAAAGGGGGAAAAAATGTCATGCTCTGATCCGGTGGAAACATCATAAAATAGGCCTACTTGATTACTTCTTATCCCATGCGCAAATAGCCTACAGCTGTGTCTGTCTGTCCGGAGCTCACTAGCATGGGAAACTCTGAGGGCCCAGAATATTTTATACAATGTTGCAAGTTTGCTAGCATTAGTTTCAGGCCAGACCAAGTTGATAGTTGATACAATGTTTCAAGTTCCTTGCAGACAGGCCATGCTTAGCCAATGTGATTTATAGGATATTTATTTTTATCAGGATATTTTCTCCCTGCAGGCTGCAATGTTTTTATTTGTTGGCTTTATGTAGGCTATTTTTACATAGTTGCCAATGGCAATATAAATCACTTTTAGAATTTTGATTAAGCACATAATGATTTTGCGATACAAAGACTATATTATAAATGAAATGAAACTGTTCCACGAAAATGTGCATATGAAAATCATAACTGGCACGCAAATCGGTAGAAATGGTAAGATAAATTGGCACTCCAAATGGAAAAGGTTGCCGACCCTGATATTGCCCATTACCGGCAACTTCAGGAGTTTAATGGCAGAATCTGCGAAGGCCAGCAGCAGCTGGAGGAGGAGGGTCAGGAACAGGTTTTTTTCTTCTAGTTAGGCTACCTTGATCTCTGGCTCCCTCTAGTCATTTGTATGTCTTAATTAATTAATCACAGTGTGCTTAAAGCATCAGACAAGCTAAGTAGCCTATATATATAGTTGATTTTATTAACACATAGGGTGTGTTAATATAGGAAAAAATACAAGTTTAAGAATTTCAACAAATCAATTGGTCGAAAGAATAGGCGACTCTCGGTTGACCAAGATTTGTTTTGGTCGGGTACGGCCCTACGCAGAACATTAACAAATGTTAAGAAAGATAGGTCACATTATTTCATATAATAATATAAGCCATTTAGCAGACGATTTTATGCAAAGCGACTTAAAGACATGCGTGCATACATTTTACGTATGGGTGGCCTCAGCGGGAATCGAACCCACTACCCCCTTGCAAGCGCCATGCTCTAATGACTGAGCCCCACCTTATTCTGTGTGAAAGCACAGGAAGTCCAAGGTGAACTCACCCAATCCACAATCAGGATCTTATTGACACTGAGCCTCTGCTGCAGAAGTTTAGCTGCGATGGCCACTGAGTTGAAGTAACAGAATCCCCTGTGTGATGGAGTGATGAGAGAGAGGGGGGATGAGTGAAATAATATGCATTTAGTGAGTCCAACAGGTATTGTGATTAGGGTTCTGATAATTTGATTTTGCTCGAAATCTCATACTGTTTCGTAATGACTTCAACAAGATCTGATCCAATGAGAACGAAGAAAAATAAATGGGGTGGGACTTACATAGGTGTGCTCTCCTCTGCGTGGTGTCCAGGGGGCCGGACTACAGCAAAGCCATTCTGCCAATCAGAGAAGAGGGAGCCATGTTACCCATAAGGCCTTAATCAATCAAAGACTGACAGACACTCATACTGTAATAGCACAGATAAACACATAACACCATAAACACACACGAAAATACCTATTTACACACACACACACCAGCACACACACACACATTCCAGTTTCTCCATGCAGTATTCAGTTCTCTGCCTCTATGACCCTAAATCCCCTTAGGGCTCACACTTAATTGTTTTGCCATTTACAGTGCGGAGGGTCAGACACTGCCGGTGACACACACACGCTAAAATGTTTGTTATATTCTACTGAGCCATTTACTTTATGTTAATATTCTTATCTTTTGTTATTTCTTATTGTTGTTGCATTGTCGCGAAGGAACCTGCAAGTAAGCATTTCGTTGGACGGTGTACACCATGTGTATCTTGTACATACGACTAATACATCTTGAAACTTGAAACACACACACACACAGGTATGGCTGACAGCTGGGAGCAGCAGTGCGAGGCGTGGATGTTGTGCTAATGTGGGGACCTGGGAGACTCCCGCGCCGACTGGTGTAATATGGGGACATATGGGGACTGGTAGGGACGCCCAGTGTTTGGGGGCCCTGACTGACTGTGGTATGTGTACGTGGTGAAGTGACCTGTGTCCCTGTAGTCCAGTCTAATGATGTTGAGGCAGCTGCTGTGGATTACTCTCCACCTCGCCTGGCCGCAGAGGATATTATTCTAGCAGAGGGAGAGAAGGAACTCAGATCCCATCTGACGATAGGGACCGCTTTCAAAGAGCTGTGTGTGTGTGAGAGAGCGAGTGTGTGTGATTTAAAGAGATTAATGGAATTCCATTGAGTTCTATTTTAGAAACATTGATGATGCAGATGCAATGCTGACTTGGACAGGCCAGAGGGTGGCAGGTGATGTTTATGTCTGGTTTCCCCCCCTGGGGTTATGTGTGTGTGTGTGTGTGTTTTTGCACGTGTGTGTGGGTGTGTGTATGTGTGTGTGTGCTAAGATGGGGTTAAGAGGCAAGGAGGTCACTTCCTGTGACCTCTAACACTTGTGTAGAGTGCAGGCATATTTTCATGAATCATTTCAGGTCATTATTCTTAGAAAGAGAGCCATGTCCTCGATAAATCCATGAAGATGAATGATAAATAGATGAATGGATGAACAAACAAGTCCATGAATGAATAAAACAAGTAAATAAATCTCAGTAACAACAACCAGTGCTGTTCAATAAATGGCATACATACTCATCAACAGACACATTCCAAACAACAACCTTCAAATAACAATAGATCACGCCCACTTTACAGTATGCACTAACTGCATCCCCTAACTAATGCTTCCAATTCCGCTGTAACAAGAAGGAGAGTGAATGTGCTAGTTGAAGCCCTAAATCCTAGCTGAAACTCTGTGCGAGCGTTAGCAATTTAGCTCTGAGAGGAATTATCATGTCTCCATTACCTTACCCAGCTCTGCGCCGCAGGTGGCTATGGTGTGCAGACTAATAAAGACAGGGTGTTAGCGGGGACTATTAGCGTTAGCGATGCCCGCGCACTAGGCCGCCCCCCGCGGGGTTCAAACGACAGTCGGGCGCTGCCAGGAGAGGCCACAGACACAGGAAGGCAGGCGGGCAGGAGGGGAGGAGTGTCTGTCTGAAAGGTGCTAATGAGAGCTTTGCGGTGTGGAAGGGGGCGGGGGGCATTCCTACCGAGTCTGGAGGTGTTAAGAGAGAGCACGGCTAACAAGGCTAAATGAATAAAGCTACGCTAGCCCTGTGCCTAATTAACTTGAGTGGGGCTAGCGTTAGCACCGTTAATGCGGTCTAATGATCAACACTCCACTCTGCCACCTATTCACCTGAGATGGGCTAGCATTAGCATTTAGCGTCAGTTGCTAGATGGCTTTATCATTGGTAATATAGACATTCAGACAGACAGCTTGACAGACAGGCAGACAGACAGACAGCGCCATGATGAGGGACATGGAGCTAACCTTGAGCTCTCCAGCTGCCACTTTGAAGACCAGCTCCACGACGGAGCCCACAGCCAGACGAGCTGCGCTGGACGAGTGGACCTCGTTCCAAATGGTGTCGCTGTCCACCTATGAACACAAACACATATGCACATTTATTAATGCACAATATAAACAGGATTACGTTTACGTGAGACGTGGTCCTCTGTAGCTCAGCTGGTAGAGCACGGCGCTTGTTACGCCAAGGTAGTGGGTTCGATCCCCGGGACCACCCATACACAAAAAAAAAATGTATGCACGCATGACTGTAAGTCGCTTTGGATAAAAGCGTCTGCTAAATGGCATATTAATTAATTAATTAATTATAAAGAATACAATTGGACAACGTTGGACCAGGACATTTGTCCTCCCAGTCCCAACAATTCCAGAGGTAGAGAGAGTGAAGGAGATACAGTGCCTTGGAAAAGTATTCATCCCCCTTGGCGTTTTTCCTATTTTGTTGCATTACAACCTGTAATTTAAATGGATTTTTATTTGGATTTCATGTAATGGACATACACAAAATAGTCCAAAAGTGAAATGAAAAAAAAAGTGCTAAATTTTTTTCTAAAGAATACATAACGGAAAAGTGGTGCATGCATATGTATTCACCCCCTTTGCTATGAAGCCCCTAAATAAGATCTGGTGCAACCAATTACCTTCAGAAGTCACATAATTAGTTAAATAAAGTCCACCTGTGTGCAATCTAAGTGTCACATGATCTGTCACATGATCTCAGTATATATACACCTGTTCTGAAAGGCCCCAGAGTCTGCAACACCACTAAGCAAGGGGCACCACCAAGCAAGCGGCACCATGAAGACCAACAAGCTCTCCAAACAGGTCAGGGACAAAGTTGTGGAGAAGTACAGATCAGGGTTGGGTTATAAAAAAATATCTGAAACTTTGAACATGCCACCGAGCACCATTAAATCCATTATTAAAAAAAAATTAAAGAATATGGCACCACAACAAACCTGCCAAGAGAGGGCCGCCCACCAAAACTCACGGACCAGGCAAGGAGGGCATTTATCAGATAGGCAACAAAGAGACCAAAGATAACCCTGAAGGAGCTGCAAAGCTCCACAGCTGAGATTGGAGTATCTGTCCATAGGACCACTTTAAGCCGTACACTCCACAGAGCTGGGCTTTACGGAAGAGTGGCCAGAAAAGAGCCATTGCTTAAAGAAAAAAATAAGCAAACACGTTTGGTGTTCGCCAAAGGCATGTGGGAGACTCCCAAAACATATGGAAGAACTACTGATCAGATGAGAATAAAATTGAGCTTTTTGGCCATCAAGGAAAACGCTATGTCTGGCGCAAACCCAACACCTCTCATCACCCTGAGAACACCATCCCCACAGTGAAGCATGGTGGTGGCAGCATCATGCTGTGGGGATGTTTTTCATCGGCAGGGACTGGGAAACTGGTCAGAATTGAAGGAATGATGGATGGCGCTAAATACAGGGAAATTCTTGAGGGAAACCTGTTTCAGTCTTGCAGAGATTTGAGACTGGGACGCAGGTTCACCTTCCAGTCGGACAATGACCCTAAGCATACTGCTAAAGCAACACTCGAGTGGTTTAAAGGGAAACATTGAAATGTCTTGGAATGGCCTAGTCAAAGCCCTCAATCCAATTGAGAATCTGTGGTATTAATTAAAGATTGCTGTACACCAGCGGAACCCATCCAACTTGAAGGAGCCTTGAAGAATGGGCAAAAATCCCAGTGGCTAGATGTGCCAAGCTTATAGAGACATACCCCAAGAGACTTGCAGCTGTAATTGCTGCAAAAGGTGGCTCTACAAAAAATTATTTTGCATCTTCAAAGTGGTAGGTATGTTGTGTAAATCAAATGATACAAACCCCCCCAAAATCCATTTTAATTCCAGGTTGTAAGGCAACATAATAGGAAAAATGCCAAGGGGGTGAATACTTTCGCAAGCCACTGTATGTGCACACAAGCTACAATACAAAGCCCCTAACCACACTCACAATCACACACAGTGTATACAAATCCCTTGTATTGTATCAAAGCTTGCACAGAGAGAGCAGGAAAAATGAACTTGATTGCTGAGCAAACGAGGCAGCAGAAAAGAGACTCTCAGAGTGAGTTATGGGTCTATCCAACTGACATGAATGACACCCCTTACAGACAGAAACTCAGTTTGGACAGCCAGGCTTAGTTCTTCTATATGCGCTAGCACGCATAGCCTACTGGCACACACACACACAAACACAAACACATGCATAAACACACAACATATCCACAGTTGCACAAACACGCACACAAAAACACACACATACACACACATGCACGTACTGTACGTCAATCTAAAAGGCAGGGGGAACTAATTTGCTCTTAACACGTCTGTCCATCTGAGTGTGCTTTTATTCACAGACATGGAGTGTCAATATTAGGCCAAGGGAGAAGTTTGGGAGAGATGGGGGATATACAGTAGATGGAGAGAAATATTAAATATTTTAAAGGGGGGGGGGGGGGGGGGGGGGAAGGCATGGAGAGTGATGTGGGATGGGGTGGGGGGAGCTGGCTAGTCCCCGTGTTGTGGAGGTGTGTGTGTATGTGGTCAGAGAGAGAGGCCAGGCATTCATCAGTCAGGGCTGATTATGCTGACACACGCCTGCTCCGTGGCCCCAATCACAGCACGCACACACACACACTCACACGCACACACACACCTTTACTCCTCTACACACCACTAGTCCTCATATTGTTGCACACACACACTCAGTATAGATATAGGACTCTTAACTCCTTGTTGTAACACTGACCGCATGTAAAAAAAAAAAAGTTTTTTAGTGGATCAAGGGGTTGACCCCTGGAACCAACTTGAGGTCACACACACACCACCTGGGTTAGGGTTGAATTCCGAGATGGAATAACCTAAAGAGAAGAAAACAGCTGGCAGAGGGAAAGAGAGGAGGAAAGAGAGCGAGAGCGAGAGAGAGAGAGAGAGAGAGAGAGAGAGAGAGAGAGAGAGAGAGAGAGAGAGAGAGAGAGAGAGAGAAAGAGTGACAGAGACAGGCTTCCAGTCGAATCGTGCATCCACTACAAGACCATGGTACTTGCCTACGGAGCAGCAAGAAGACCTGCCCCTCCCTATGCTCAAACTCTACACCCCAACCCGAGCACTCTGTTCTGCCACCTCTGGTCTCTTGGCCCTCTTGGCCCTCCCACCCCTCTTCTCTGTCCTGGCACTCCAATGGAGGAACCAGCTTCCCCCTGAAGCTAGGACAGCAGAGTCCCTGCCCATCTTCCGAAAACCTACCTCTTCAAAGAGTATCCACACACTCTCCCCCTGCTACTTTATTGAGGAAAATGTACTTACTATGACTGTGAAATGTGTCTGTCCCACCTAGCTTTCTTTAGATGAATGCACTAACTGTAAATTGCTCTGGATAAGAGCGTCTGCTAAATTACTACAATGTCAATGTAAATGTTGAGAAGGGATAGAGAGAGAGGGAGTGTGTGGGGACCTGCAGGGTTTCTGTGAACCTTGGGGTCGCCAATGGACTCAGCATACATGGCTTTCAATGGCATGAACGCTCAAGGCTAGAGTTAGAAGAAAAAAGGAAAATGTGGGCCTTTTCAAGTCATGCCAAGGACTTTGTCACGAATTAAGAGTCTGTGGTGCATTTACAATGCTAAGGAGACTGGGGTGGGTGGGGGGGGGGGGGGGTGGTGAAGGGGTGAGGGGAAGAGAGGGAAATGGGTTGGGTGGAGAGGGGAGGGAGGGTGAGTTGAATGAAGAGTGATGGCTGCACCAGAGTGAGTGAAGGAATTGAGTGATCGAGTGAGCAAGCTAAAAAACTGAAGAAGATGACAAAATGTGACAATGTACCTAGGGATGAACTAAGGAGTGTGTAAGAAAGTGAAAGAAAAGATTGAGTGAGCGAGCGAGGGAGGGACACAGGCCAAAGTATGTCAGTAGTTCTAGTCACTAAAGGAGAAGAAAGTGCAACGTCGGAAGGGCAGAGTAGCCTTGACGAAAGCGACTTGCAAAAGTAAGATTGAGTAAGAAGAGGCGAAAGACGTATGCCAGTATGATCAAGAGCGATAGGGGGATAAAAGAGAGAGGAAAGCGAGGGACCAGGGACCAAAGAGAGTGAGGGAACGTGTTGGAATGAAAGAGTGGTGGTTCTGCTCAGGCTGACAGGGTAATTTGATGAGCCGAGGCGCTGTGCTGGGACTACAGGAAGACAACAATTTAGCCCCATTTCCATAAAACAGAGCACAGCCCCTTCTGTTTCCCACCGGCAGCAGCAGGCACCGCAACAGACCCAGCTAGATACCCTCCGGGGAGAGAGATAGGTAGGGGGAGCGGGAGAGAGAGGGATTGAAAATCAGACCTCTGTCAACATATTGATCTAGGGAGCAACAAACACACAATCTGAGTTCACACACTCCAATACACACTCCCACACATACAGTACGCAAGGGAACACACGCCCCATGAAGACAGACAGACAAAATGTGGGTTGCAATCAAATGCAAGCATACACACAGAGGGTCACACAGATACACTAACCCAGCTGACCTTGTTCTTACCTGCCTCCCCCCCAACCTTCACACTGAAGTAAAAGCACACACGCACACCATTGCGCCCCCCCCAACCTTCCCCCTTCAGTGTCCCCCTGAACACACAACACACAGACAGCGCCCCCCACCCACTCTACAGGACACAGCTTGTTTATAGAAAACATATGGTCACAATTACCCACTCGACAGAAAGCAGAGCAACATTTTTGGTTGCCTCTGGTGCTCCAGGGTGTGTGTGTGTGTGTGTGTGTGTGTGTGTGGGATAACACACAACACCATTATTTAGACAGGGGAGGATAAGTAGGGAGTAACTTACCCCCACCCCTCCACAAGGCAGCCTCACGAACATGGGAGTCAATGAACCTGAGAGAGAGCGCGAGAGAGAGAGAGAGAAAGAGAAAGAAGGGGGGGGGGAAGAGAGAAAGAGAGGTTAGAGGCAACCGGCAGAATACTCCCTTGTCACACATTATGCCCTACCAGTCTCTCCAGTCAAGAAGCATCTGCAAGATGACTACAACGTACATTTAGACATGACATCCCCTTTGAGATATAAACTAATCTTGACCTGTACAAATTCTAGCAAAAACGTTGTAAAGTGGAAACCCCACACCCTTAAAACAACACCCTGCATGGTTTGAGAACATAGGCTACACCTGTGTATGTGTGTATGAGTATTAGTCCAGTCTAATCGAGTAAGCAGAATTTCACCTTTGGGCCTGAATATTAAAATGTGTCTAGGTGACCCTTCACTCTTCTTAGTGGGTCCTGAGTTGATCATTACACTTTTGCATTAATATGAATTCATATAGCAGACACTCCTAGATTCACTCATAAAATGTAGAGCATTGATGCATGACAGAATATACAACATAATCAAACATATTTGAAGTAAACACTTTTAAAACGGTGCAAGTGGAAATACGGAAAGTACAACAGTCCAAAACAGTGTTTCCACTGTGGGTACTTGGCCTATCCACAGGGGGTACTTGAGAAGACTCATGAGACCATAGGCTTACTGGTAAAATGCAAATGAGGGGGTCCTTCATGGGTACTTCGGGCAGAGCAAAATGTACTCGGTGCTACAGTAACCAAAAAGGTTGGGAACCACTCATCTACAACGGTCAACAGAATTCAATGACTGCGTTCTTCCACAGGCACTGCTGGTTAACTCCGATGACAGCCAGGGTGGTCATAGTTCGCTATTTGAGCCAAGCTGTCAGTCTCCCTCTCTCTCTCAACCAATAGGAAATATTTAGGTGATAGATCAGAACACTTTGGGTGGAGGGAGTAAACACAGAGGAGTGATGTCATGGAACATTGTGTGTGTGTGTGTGTGTGTGCGTGTGTGCGTGCGTGCGTGCGTGTGTGTGTGCATGCGGTCATTATTGGCAGAGAGGTGGTGGCCTTGACCGAGCATAGGGACAGATTTGAACTAGTTCCAACTCTGATGAGATAACATGAGAATGGAACGACAACAAAACAAGGTAAACAAAACAAGCTCTGTGGAGATATAGTGAGTGAGTGTCCTGGCTTTTTCTTTACACAGAAGGCAAGTTGATAATGGTCTGGTAGAGGAACATTAGACCAGCTCTGCCCTGTAATAACAGACAGCGGAGGTGTGAGGGGGGGAGATAGTGGTCTGTGGAAGACTGTTATTGTCGTATACACTATCATACCGTAGGCAGTCTTGTTCATGTACTGTACTATGTACATATACGGGTCAATAACTTCTGACATGCATTGATGTCAATGGAAGACAGTGTGAAAATTTGACTTCAGTGGAAGTTGGGAATCGCCCTCACTATACTGAGAGCATCTACACAATGGATCCTGTATAGTGTATTATGCAACAACATCCACTTGGGTCTGGGCTGTATCCACAAAGCATCTCAGAGTAGGAGTTCTGATCTAGGATCAGTTTAGCCTTTTATATCATAATGAATAAGATTATATGGACAGGTCCGAGATCAGCACGGGTGTAGGACTTACTGTCTAGTTTCTGTCGGAGTGGGTTGGTTCCATACAGAAGGACGTGGGCCTCAGAGTGAACCGTCTGCAACTCCTCCAGAGTGGCTTTCCGCCCTCGGATACACTGCAGAGAGACAGAGACAGAGGTAGAGGTAGAGAGAGAGAGAGAGAGAGAGAGATAGAGAGAGAGAGAGAGAGAGAGAGAGAGAGAGAGAGAGAGAGAGAGAGAGAGAGAGAGAGAGAGAGAGAGAGAGAGAGAGAGACAGAGAGAGAGACAGAGAGACAGAGAGAGAGGGGAGAGAGTTGGTAACACTTACTATGACACCTGTATCTGTAATGCTTTATCCATTAGTTATATCACACTCCTGCTTTACTAATCCCCAAGGGTCACCTGAGCTTTTGATGGACAGGAGGGATGGAAAGATAAAAAGTAGGGAGTTAAGGAGGAATGGGGAGGAGGGGGGACAGGGTAACACCTGCAGCCAGGAATCTCCAATTAGTAACAGTGGTGGTTGTAAAGGTGGTCCGAAGGGTGTGTGAGTGAAAGAGAGACAGAGAGAGAAAGACAGAAGAGAGAAGAGGAGAGGGGAAGGGAAGGGAAGGGAGGGGAGGGGAGGAAGTCTGGGGATGGGACTTGTTTGTTTGATTGTTTGTTTGTGCCATTCAGGAAAAACAGAGACGGCAGCTATGCAACCAAGCGTAGCGCTGATGCAGTGAACGAGTGAGATGCAGAAGAGATCAGACACAAACACGCACAGCGCAGTGCGATGCAAGATAGATTATCCCCATTTAGGAACCATCTGAACCATCTGATCTCTTCTGCATCTCACTCGTTCACTGCATCAGCGCTACGCTTGGTTGCATAGCTGCCGTCTAAATACCTCTCAGATGAAGAGTAAAGCATGTCTCTTGCTGAGCAAGTTTGTGTGTGTGTGTGTGTGGTAAGTATGTGTGCGCACGTGTGTGTGTGCGTGTGTGTGTGTGTGTGTGGATGGTCACAGAACAGGTGCAGTGCGTGATAAGACCCACTATTAGGTCAAATTCAGCTTAAACCCACTAGCAGCATTTTATCTCTACCAGCGCTTCAAAACAACCTAATACTTCAAATCAACCTAATACTTCAAAACAACCCCCTAAGCTAAACACTGGTCTAAGATCAGTTTAGAATTTTTCCCCCGAATGGTTATCGTTAGGATTTGTCAAGGTATTGGCTACAGGCAACTTGCTGTGGGGTGTTTTGTCAATGGGGAGGTTGGTTTAACACTGCCCTCTCCTGGTCAGAAATGGTCTGAAAGTGGAATAATGGGTCCATCCCAATAGTCCAGGTTGGATGGGGAAGCCACTTCATACTATTGAGATAGGTTGGCAAACAAGCTTCCTCAGTTATTACTTTGACAGGGGACCTGAATGTATACTCTAAAGTGGATTCCTCTTAGTCTCTGCACTGATCAAAAAAAATACTATATAGGTGAAAACACCGAGCTGGCCACACTTTAACCTGTCCTATTACTTTTAGATCAGTGCTGAAGTGAGGGCTACAATGTAAGAAAGCCAGTTAACATTGAACATTTTAGTCATTTAGCAGAAGCTCTTATTCAGAGTGACTTACAATTAGTGCATTTATGTTAAAGGTACTGTATATCTCGGGATTTTGGCAATGGGGGGGATTTATTGAAGATAATCTTTAAAGAGTTAGGGTTTCAGACATTTTTGGAAGATGGACAGGGACTCCACTCTCCTGAGGTTAGGGGAAGCTTGATCCACCTTTGTGGTGCCAGGACAGAGAAGAGCTTTGACTGGGCTGAGCGGGAGCTGCCCTCCCGTACGGGTGGGAGGGTCAAGAGACCAGAGGTAGTAGAACGTAGTGCTCTGGTTGGGGTGTACGGTTTCCGTACCTCACACTTTCCCCTCAGTCCCGTCTCCTGTAGTCGGGACCAGATGCTCTGGATGCGTCCGGCGTGCTCTGGGTGTGTGTTGGTGTTGCCACACATACACTGGTGCTTCTGCATCAACGTGTCATACACCAGGCCTGGAGGGTGATGGGAACACACACACACAGGGTTATGAAAGACAATGTTATGCGACTGTTTGGGAGACATTGGTTCTCACAGGACAGCACGCACACACTGCACTGCATGGCTGATCAGTATGCTGGACACTGGGGCTCTCAGAGTGGTTTAAGGGAGAAAGAGAGTCAAGGACAATTATTTTTGTTTTCAGGGAGAGAGGACACACTAATCTAAGAGAACAGGGAGCTAAGCCCTGTGTGTGTGTGCTTGCATGTCAGTGTGTGTGTGTGTGTGTGTGTGAGTGAGATACAGACAACAGGTTAGAGAGAGAGAGAGACAGTGTGTGCGTGGTGTCCTTACCTATATCTACCTCAATCACCTCGTACCCCGTGTATACAGCCAAATTATCGTTACTCATTGTGCATTTATTCCTTGTGTTATTCTTTCTCTTTTTTATTTATTTTATTTAACGTTTATTTAACTAGGCAAGTCAGTTAAGAACAAATTCTTATTTACAATGACGGCCTACGTTGTTGGGATGCATTTCACTGTTAGTCTACACCTGTTGTTTACGAAGCATGTGACAAATTTGAATAGTGTGAGCGTGCGTGTGTTTCTGTGCTTGCGTGTGCACGTGTGTTAGTGTGTGTTTGTGTGTCTGTGTCTACACATGCGTGTGTGAGTGAGTGTCCGTACGTAGAGTTGAAGTCGGAAGTTTATATACACCATAGCCAAATACATTTAAACTCAGTGTTTCACAATTCCTGACATTTAATCCTAGTAAAAATTCCCTGTTTTAGGTCAGTTAGGATCACCACTTTATTTTAACAATGTGAAATATCAGAATAATAGTAGAGAGAATGATTTATTTCAGCTTTTATTTATTTAATCATATTCCCAGTGGGTCAGAAGTTTACATACATTCAATTAGTATTTGGTAGCATTGCCTTTAAATTGTTTAACTTGGGTCAAACGTTTCGGGTAGCTTTCCACAAGCTTCCCACAATAAGTTGGGTGAATTTTGGCCCATTCCTCCTGACAGAGCTGGTGTAACTGAGTCAGGTTTGTAGGCATCCTTGCTCGCACACATTATTTCAGTTCTGCCCACACATTTTCTATAGGATTGAGATCAGGGCTTTGTGATGGCCACTCCAATAGCTTGACTTTGTTGTCCTTAAGCCATTTTGCCACAACTTTGGAAGTATGCTTGGGGTCATTGTCCATTTGGAAGACCCATTTGCGACCAACCTTTAACTTCCTGACTGATGTCTTGAGATGTTGCTTCAATATATCCACATAATTTTCCTTCCTCATGATGCCATGTATTTTGTGAAGTGCACCAGTCCCTCCTGCAGCAAAGCACCCACACAGCATGATGCTGCCACCCCCGTGCTTCACGGTTGGGATGGTGTTCTTCGGCTTGCAAGCATCCCCATTTTTCCTCCAAACATAACGATGGTCATTATGGCCAAACAATTTTATTTTTGTTTCATCAGACCAGAGGACATTTCTCCAAAAAGTACGATCTTTGTCCCCATGTGCAGTTGTAAACCGTAGTCTGGCTATTTTATGGCGGTTTTGGAGCAGTGGCTTCTTCCTTGCTGAGCGGCCTTTCAGGTTATGTCGATATAGGACTTGTTTTACTGTGGATATAGATACTTTTGTACCTGTTTCCTCCAGCATCTTCACAAGGTCCTTTGCTGTTGTTCTGTGATTGATTTGCACTTTTCGCATTAAAGTACGTTCATCTCTAGGAGACAGAACACGTCTCCTTCCTGAGCGGTTTGACGGCTGCGTGGTCCCATGGTGTTTATACTTGCGTACTATTATTTGTACAGATGAACGTGGTACCTTCAGGCGTTTGGAAATTGCTCCCAAGGCTGAACCAGACTTGTGGAGGACTACACATTTTTTTCTGTGGTCTTGGCTGATTTCTTTTGACTTTCCCATGATGTCAAGCAAAGAAGCACTGAGTTTGAAGGTAGGCCTTCAAATACATTCACAGGTACACCTCCAATTGACTCAAATGATGTCAATTAGCCTATCAGAAGCTTCTAAAGCCATTTCTGGAATTTTCCAAGCTGTTTAAATGCACAGTCAACTTAGTGTATGTAAACTTCTGACCCACTGGAA
Source organism: Coregonus lavaretus (assembly GCF_964263955.1). NCBI lineage: Eukaryota > Metazoa > Chordata > Actinopteri > Salmoniformes > Salmonidae > Coregonus > Coregonus lavaretus. The sequence goes on along the minus strand of NC_139992.1, from coordinate 61,611,138 downwards.
TTGTGATACAGTGAATTATAAGTGAAATAATCTGTCTGTAAACAATTGTTGGAAAAATTACTTGTGTCATGCACAAAGTAGATGTCCTAACCGACTTGCCAAAACTATGGTTTGTTAACAAGACATTTGTGGAGTGGTTGAAAAACAAGTTTTAATGACTCCAGCCTAAGTGTATGTAAACTTCTGACTTCAACTGTATGTGCATTTGTGTGTATGATACAGACAAGGGGTGCTTGGACACTAACCAGTGGTGAAGCAAGGCTTGGTGGGCGGTTCCTGCTGTACCACAATGGGGGGGAGGCAGGCCGAGGCAGGAGATGATTGGGCCCTGGAGAGGGGACGGTGCACTGGGAAGGTGACCGACAGGCCGGCTGACTCCATAGAAGCCTGGTAGTTCCTTAACTGGATCATCCTCTGCTGCTCCAATAACACTGCCTGCTGCTCAGAGAGACAGAGAGAGAGAGAGAGAGAGAGAGAGAGAGAGAGAGAGAGAGAGAGAGAGAGAGAGAGAGAGAGAGAGAGAGAGAGAGAGAGAGAGAGAGAGAGAGAGAGAGAGAGAGAGAGAGAGAGAGAGAGAGAGAGAGAGAGAGAGAGAGCAAGAGCCAGAGACAGAGACAGAGAGAATGTTACACACACGTAAGCGACTACACACACACACACACACACCAAATTCAGCTTTTGTGTGCATCTGTTGAACTGCTGCAAGATTTCTTACTAGCCAGAAGATGGCGCTTGATGCATATGAATCCATTATCATAAGCCAGACAGACATGTTAATGTGGGAACGACTTTAGGAACATTAAGATACAGAGACAAATGTTTTGCAAGTATGCATGCATTCAGTATCATTTCACTTATAATCAGCCCAATTCCTGTGATAGCCTTTTGTGGCACTGGCATACTTGTATTTAGTATGAACGCTATACTATAGGTTTTTGTCGTAAGGTGCAATGGGATTCAGATTCTAAAACTGCACTGCCACTTAGTGAATTGCCACTACTGTAACTAACATAGCAGGATTGGACTGGGGCTTCGCTCCTGCTCTAACACTTCATTTCCCAAGGGCCACCAGTGCTCTACTTCTTGCCGGGGGATGTGGGGTGTGTGGGCGTCATGGTGACAGGAAGGACAGTGGATTGGATTTGGACCGACTGCAGGGCTGCATGTTAGACAGGGATGACATGGTGTTCTGGCTAAGTGTGTTTGTGTGTGTGTATGTGTGTGTGTGTGGCCCTCGGGAGGCTAACTCAGATTCAGCAGTAGAGAGGAGGCGTGAGGCTGACCTCAGCCATTCAGATAAAAACCTGCACGCTATTTCACTTTGTGAGTAGGAGTATAGTGTGTGTGTAATTGTGTGTGCTTGCATGTGTGTGTGTGAGTGGTTGTTTGTGTGTCCATACAGTAAGAGTAAGCCATGTGTGGGTGTCTGTTTTTCGTGAACTGACTATAAATGAAAATAGCCTACATTCTGTTCACTATCACACATGCAGTACACGTGAGTGTAGTCTTCTTTCTCTGTATGTCTGTCCATCTAGATACTCCAGCTCTCTTCAACTGGTGATGTTAATCACATTTGAAAAAGGTTGTGTGTGCGAGTGTGTGTGTTTGTCCTCTACGCTTCCCTCTCTCCTACCTGTCTGAAGAGCAGCTCCTGGTCGACCATCCTCTCTCTGTTGTCCCACTCCTCTTCCTGGGGGTCCGGGGGCTCCTGCTTGACTGTCACCCCACACATGAGGACTCCTTCCTGGGGACACAGGGCTTGGTGCTCCCTTAGCTCCTCTTCTGTCTCCTCCGGGTGGCTCTCGTGCTGTCGACCCGGCCCTGGCTCGCTGGGCTTGGCCATCATCTGAGGGGGGGGGGGGGGGGGGGGGTTGTCAAAGGTTAGAAGATACAGCACTGGGTATGGATAAGTTACACATACCTGTACCAAACCTAAGTAACAATAACTGTTGCAATTCATAGGTTGTGACATGTTCTATCGCTGGGTGACGCCATAGAAAGCCCACTTCCTTGATGCCTATGGGGGCAGTATACTATTTTCCAGATTTTCTAAAATGTTAAACGGTAATGGAAAGTTAGTCAAGTGCTTCCCAAAAGGTGAGTCGGGACCCTAAGAGTGGACCACCACAGCCAGTCCCTCTTGGGTTGTCGCTAGAAACATGTTATTGTCGATCAAGTGGCTCACAGGCAGCCCAATTCTGATATTCTTTTCCACTAACTGGTCTTTTGACCAATCATATCAGATCTTTTCACATCAAATATTCTTCAGAGGACCAATTAGTGAATAAAATACCAATTAGTGAATAAAATATCAGAATTGGGCTGCCTGATTAAATGCAATCAAAGAAATTCAAAAGCCTCATGTCATCACATAAATGTTTTGTGAACCACTGATCTAGGCAAGTTGCAGCAGAGCCATATCTAACCATAAGGATTCAATCCTATCCTTTATTTTCTTCTCCAATGATCCAAGTGTTTTCTATCAAGTGTAACTGTTATAGTACTGTTATTGTACTGTTATAGTTAGACAGTGATATGATCGTCTATATGCACATAGGTGAATTTATACAAGTTCAAAAGTGGTTCACAATTACAATCTCTCTTTGCAAACATTTGCAAACACTTCCTTCGGGGTGCAGAGGAATCCATAAATCCACCGAGGAACATGTCTAAATATAAACGTATGGTAAACAAACGTCACTGCTCATCTCCAAACCGGCATCTATTAGCTCAGATGACAAGCTGACTGGCTGGCCCTTATGACATGTTGCCAGAGGCAGTGGTGGCTGGTTTGTTTAGAGTATAAAGGTTAGTCAACCCACGGTCTTCGGGTTCACACAGACTCGCCATGAGAAAAAGAAAACAGAAGAGAAAGAATGAGAGAGAGCGAGCGAGAGAGAGATAGAGGTGAAGCCTCATCATAAAAGTAGAGAGAGAGAGATAGAAAAGGAGAGAGGACTGAGGTCTCATCATAACAGTAGGGAGAGGAAGGGAGAGCGAGAGAGGGAGATTATCCTCTATAAACAGGAGGACAAAGAGGGTACTTCTGTTAAATAAAACAAGTGCGGGAGAGAGGGATCAAGAGAGAACATCAAAGTTGAGAGCAAGGGGGAATGAAGGAGGGACGTTGGGTAAGGTATAGGGTTTAGAGAGGAAGGTGAAGAGAGTGAAAAGAGAGAGAAATCAGAAATAGAGTCAGAGAAGGCAGCCCAGAGAAAGTGATAAAGAATGATAGCCAGATGAGGGCAAGAGAAAACTGAAGAAACTGAGACACAGAAATAGAGAAAGAGAGAAGGAAATAGATAAACAGACAGAGCATGAGAGAAACAGACAGACCGAGAGAGAGAGAGAGAGAGAGAGAGAGAGAGAGAGAGAGAGAGAGAGAGAGAGAGAGAGAGAGAGAGAGAGAGAGAGAGAGAGAGAGAGAGAGAGAGAGAGAAGGAACGAGACTAACAGAGAGAGAGAGAAGGAAAGAAAGAGAAGTAAAGAGAGAGAGTGTAATTTCAAGACTGTGGCGGATGTTGCTGCCAGGCCAGCTGGGTCCATCTAGCTCGGTCGCCACGGGGATGGCAAGGGAAACTACTACACCCCCACACCCCCCGTCCTTCACTCCCCTTTTCAGTGTCCCAGATCGTAGCAACCATGTCTGGCAGACGCACACATGGGACCCTGTTGGCATGACGCCAGGGGAACCGGCTCATTGACGTCAGAGCGCCGGTCTCTTGCCTCATCCCCATCTAAACACAAGCCACTCTTTTTACACTCCACCCCCCTCTTTTATTCCCCTTGACTCCCTCTCTCTTTTTCTCTAAATTCTCTCTATTTTTTAAAGGGGAAACTCTCTTTTGGGATTTACACCAGCTTTGCTTTGAAGTTGGATGCAAAATAAAGTTAAAGTTTTGGAGAGAAAGTGGGAGCCTACTGTAGTTCCTTTATAATGCTTAAATACTGGTAGTTAAGCAACTCCTCGACACTTAATATCCAAATATACATTTATCAAGCATTTCAGCTTTGCTGTACCTTTCATCCAAAACATAAAGCAAAAAGCAAGTCTCCTTCAAATACAAAACTTTTTGACAGTAGATGACAACGTAACAGTAGCAATATGGAATTATTGATATCATGGAGACAGCTGATTCAAGTAGTAAAGTGACAAGTGACCTCTTACGGATCACCAGCAAATAATCAATGGATCATGAGAGTCAGCAACCCAAAATATGACTGAGTTGATTTAGCCGCATGCTAACCTGGATCCTACCACTCCCATTGCTTTTCAAGAAACAATGCAAATGCTAAACGTTGGGAAGTAAACAAAGCCATATTCTTCATATTCTTAACCGTTGACCACTGAGAATCCACATGGATCACTTGCTAGTTCTGAGGTAAATTCTGAGGTAAATTTGTCATTTGGTTGAACTACCCCTTTAAAATAAAAACATTTATAGGCCATATTCTTCATATTCTTAATCGCTGACCACCGAAAAACCACATGGATTACTTGCTAGTTCTGTGGTAAATGTATAATTTGGTAATATCCATTGTTACATGTCAATGTGGCCATGTGTCAGTGAGGGACATAAGTAGGGGAAAACAACAGAGACTCAGAGGATAATAGTATATCATCCTCAGGGAATGTCACGTCACAGGAGAAAAAAAGAGCAATAATTATCTCTCTACGCCCCCACCCTGCTCCGGCCTTATGATTCTCTATCCTACCTAATCACCACACACACGCAAACACACACACACTGAGCTTCCTGTGTGACCATATAAGGAAGTGGCTTCCTCCATATGAGGTAGTTGCTATGGCGACGGAAGAAGCGAGCACAGGAACATGCACGCAGGGCAGGCAGACTCTGACAAACACTTAGCCGATGTACAGCTGTTGTGTTACTGCTGCTGGTGATGGGGGGGTGTTGCTTTTGCTTAATGACATAGCAGACACACACTTACACATGTACACAATCACACTCGCACACACGCATATACACATGCCCACACGCCCCCACCCCCTCCCACACACACACCCGCCCCCACACCCACCACCTCCTCCCAGACACACACCACACATACCTTGTTGATGTGCAGTTGCTGCTGCTGGAACTGCTGCTTGTGTTTCTCCAGGAACTGCTGGTGCTGCTGCTGGACTACCAGCTGCTGCAGGGCCTGGGCGTTCTGGGGCAGAGGGGCCGACTGGGTCCTTCCTAGGGGACGGTGCTGCCCACGCAGCTTGTGGATGGAGGGCGACTGCAAGGGCAGCCCGCCCAGGCCTGAAACACAGGAAACACCGACAACATTAAGAGGATGAGCCACAAGTAACATTGGGGACCCACTAAGTGGAGGCTGGTGTTGAAACCGGAGGACAGACTGATTGTTATGGCTGGAATGGAATGAGTGGAACGGTATTAAACACACTCATTACATTCCAGAAATTACTATGAGCCGTCTTCCTTTCACCAGCCGCCACTGACACCACCATGGAAGGTGGTCCTTCGAAACCAGGATTTTGGGATGATGTGCTTTGGATAGTGCCTGAGACGGAGTGGATATGCTTACAGCAGGACAGACCTAGTGGGTTCTGGGACTGCTCCAGGAGGACCATGTGGTGGAGGAGGGGGTTGTGTGCCGAGCCCCCGTCAGTCAGGTAGGAGGGCAGGTGGGCCCCCGGGATGAAGGGAGTGGTTATGGGGATGCCCTGCTGCAGCCTCTCATGCATCGATAGCCTGTCACCATCCTGCTGGCCTGACGTCATCTGAAAGGAGGAAAAAATATGCAGGTGCCGGGTGGAAGTTGCCCCTAAATGCAGACCAAAGTGTAGTGTATTTCCCTCTAATACATTATGGGGCAAAATACTGTATATCAGTGAACTACAGTGAACTAATAACCCTGCCTGACTTCACTTGGAAGAGTTGGAAACATGTAGAGACAGAGAGACAGAGAGAGAGAGAGAGAGAGAGAGAGAGAGAGAGAGAGAGAGAGAGAGAGAGAGAGAGACAGAGACAGAGACAGAGAGAGAGAGAGAGAGAAAGAGAGAGAGAGAGAGAGATAGAGAGGGGGGGGGGGGGGGGGGGGGGTAAAAGGAGACGGAGAGGGGGACATTCCTTACAAAAAAATACAAACGTTGAATGGGCCGTCTGAGGGGATAGAACGTGCGTCACTGACCTACTGCTGGTCATTGTCTCTCAATGGGGCCTTTCTGAAATGGAAGTGGGGCTGAAAAGCCACATATGGCAGATGGACTAGGTCTAGACAGGGCCCCTGCTATGTGGAGTCTTCCACTGTGAAAGGCCTGTGTGCGCAAGCAAGCCCTCAAAGTGATGGAGGAGAGGAGAAAGGAAGGAGAGAGTGAGAGAAAAGAAAGCGAGAGCTAGGGAGAGAAAAGAAGACATTGGGGAGAGAGGGGAAGCCAGTGGAGAGAGAGTGTAGTAGGGAAAGGAAGAATGTGGGCGAGAGAAAAAGGGAGAAAGTGAGATGTCTGGGTAGAGATACAGTAGAGTGCAGAGCGAGAAAAAAGTATGAAAAAAAGAAAATACTAACTAACGAAAGACAAACCAATGAAAAATATACAGAAAACAAATGAAAGAATGAACAGACAAGACAAAGAATGAAAGAAAGAACACAAAGAGTGAGAGACAGACAGAAAGTGGGTGTATGAACTCACGCTGGACGGGCCGGTGGCTGGCAGGCCCAGGGTGATGTTAGGCAGTGAGGGCGATGTGTACAGAGACAGCTGGCTCAAGGGGCCCTCTCGGCTGGCCAGCCTGTGGGCCAGGGAGGCCTAGAAACAGAGGAGCACACAGTCAAAGAGACACACACACTCAAACACTGGCCAGATAAATAGACCCTTCTTCAAAAATACACAGCCCCTGTGGCCTCCTGTCTACACGGGCAGTCTGGAGCACATGTTGGTTACAGAGACACACACTCAGAGACTCAAACACTGACAAGGATAGAGATACACATACTCTATGCACAGCCACTTGCATTTACACCCTCATGTGCACAGACACGCAAACAAACACAAGCACCCATACGTACACACACAAACAAACAGTCACACCGGATCAAACAAGCATGTAAGCACATGCGCATGCACGCGCACACATGCCTTATAGTGTGAGCCAACATATTAAGCAAACAGTCCTCTGCAATGTGACTGGGAAGAGTCAACATCAAAGCAGATTGAAAAGAGAAGAGTATATCAGAAGCCCATGGTTTCTGCATGGTCACAGCAAGCTAACAGCTTGATGTAGGTTAAAGTTATAGTGGCTGCTTACCTCTACTGGACTAGCAATGCCATTCTCATTGGTGATGTTACTGGAGCTGTTGTTGGGCGAACTGGGGCCCGAGCCAGGTGCACTGTTGCAGGCCGATTCTGCAAAAAGACAAAAAACACAAGACATGAGGCTCCCACACAACACGCATACTGATCAAGGTACCAGGTTGGAAACCTATCGATTTCAACCCACAGAAAAGCACTAAAGTTATAGATGCAAGGGTTGTGCGAGATGGAACGTATTCTGTTTGGGATGAGTTGTGCGCCGGAAGCTTACCAGCCATGTCCAGAGAGCGCTTCTTGGCAGTAGTGATTATTGGACCATCCTTCCTACGTAGCAGTGGGCTACTTCTGCGCTCTGTCACCTTCTGTTTTAGCCTGGACCGGAGCTTCAAGTTGGGCTCAGAGGCTAGAGAGAGAGAGGGAGAGAGAGGAAGAGAGAGAGGGAGAGAGAGGGAGAGAGTAAGAGAGAGGAAGAGAGAGGAAGAGAGAGGAAGAGAGAGGGAGAGACAGGAAGAGAGAGAAAGAGAGAGAGGAAGAGAGAGAAAGAGAGAGAGGAAGAGAGAGAAAGAGAGAGAGGAAGAGAGAGGAAGCGAGAGGAAGAGAGAGAGGGAGATAGAGGAAGAGAGCAGAAGAGAGAGAGGGAGAGAGAGGAAGAGAGAGAGGAAGAGAGAGGGAGAGAGAGGAAGAGGGGGTCCATTAAAACCACGCTTGAGAGCATAACATACACAACACGGACGACAGAAATCGCCCTCCAAATGGAAGAATATGCAGTTCTTAGTAAGGCCTTTTTGCTGGCATCGCCACTGAGGGCATACTTGAGAGGAAAATTCATTGGGTTGAGAGCCACAGGAGGACAAACAGTATTATAAAGGTTGACCATGACAAAGATGAAGAGAGTGAGGGTGAAGGGGCCTGGATTCCTAAACACTCAAAAAGGAGAGAGTGGAGAGACACACGACTAGTGTTATATTTCGCAATTCCATGATTTGCATGATTTGCAGGATTCATTTGAATCAAACCAAATACTTCTGCTAATCATGAATGAACACAGTTATGAATACAACACTGTAACAGGGACCGATGTGAAAATGTTCGACATGTACTGTTCCGTCTTGCACATGAAGTATGCAGAACTGTGGAAGTGGGAGAACATTCAGAGGCTGTTATCTTTCTGAAGAGATTCTCGCTGATCTGGCTTTCCTGGCTGTCAAAGACTCAGAGGGCTTTTGGGTTTCTAGTCGCAGGCAATGACGAGAGTTCTCTCTCTCTGCTGCAAAATAAGCCTGTCACTCTGCTCTCGCTCTCCTTTCCTGCTGTCTGAAACTGTCTGTAAACAAGAAAAAACTCCAGACCCCAGCACACTGCCTCCCACGGCGCGACTTCTGCTAAGCTGTGCTCAATAGAGACCTGAGGTGAGGTCACACTTCTCTGAAATGCTCGGAAAAGAGAGCCTTTACTGGAGAGTGTTTACAATGTAGACACAATTAGATCAATGGTGCCAAACACCACACTGTGCTGTGGAGCCTAGAATGAAATGATCACCGCAAATGAAGTGTCGCACATGGCGCTCACCCGGTACCTCAGAAGGGTTAGCCAGTTCAAGGCATTTAGTGCTAACAAGCTACTCCTTAAAGGGCTACTTCTGGAAAGGCTGATGGAGCAGATGAGAAAAGACTTGATGAGATGAGCTCCAAACATGTGACAAGGACGAGCAGCAGTAGGGGGAACGAGTTTCCAGTCTTGGCAGCTCTTGCCGACCTCATGCTTAATCAAGCCTGTCTAAATGCCAAGCAAATGAATAGCTCTTGTTGTCAAATGCTCTCTATTAAACGAGTGTGCCCGTTTCAGGTTTGCAAACAGTCGTTTTTGTTCTTTCTCGCTTTCTGTGTGCAGAGAGGCAGATAGCCTTCTTCTCTCTCCTTTCCCTTCAATTAGTCCGGACCAAACGTTGACCACCAGTTAACCCTTTGGCTTGGCCCGTAACCTCGTGTGTGAAATGGGTCCGGCTAAAAAAGGCAAGCTACACTCATTAGCGTAGGACTCAGGGCCATCAACTTGGACAAGGCCCATGGGACTCTCTGGGTTTTCAGTCAGTGGATATTTGGTCAGGGAATGTTTGTTGTTGGTTTTCCCATCCCTTCCCTTCAACTCCATGTATCCTTGAATGTGAAAAACAGGTATAAGAGTTGACCAGATTACCTTTTTTTAATGCACTTGGTGCAGTCAGAGAATACCTCTGGCCCATTTGGGAAGAGCATGGGCTTTTAGTGCGTGGAATGTATAATTTATATGCACTTTTTGAAAGTGCACTTTCAATTTGAGGGGCTGAACTTGCGGTTGAACTTATAAAACTTGATAATCAAAAAAAGAGCGGCGCTTCTTGTAAGTGGAGGGCACTTGTCCAAAAGTCTTTGTTAACAGGATCAGGGGAGGCCCGGTCATGAATGTTGTGCATTAGCAGCTGGAGTGTATGGGAACACATTCAAAGAGGCAATTCCTCTGAAGAATTATAATGCAATCTAGTGCAAATTAGCCTGACCCTTCCAATAGTCTGAAGTAGTTGACAATAAGGTGGTGCAGACTACTTATACCCACAACAGCTGTCTTAATGTAAACTGGCCATAGATGGGTGATATGTTTATTTGTGGTTTTGCTGGCAGATACTGCAGTATATGATTTTGTGAGAATGTGCAGGAGGGGGATCTCTGTAGCTCAGTTTGGTAGAGCATGGGGCTTGCAATGCCAGGATAGTGGGTTCAATTCCCGCGATCACCCATACGTAAAGAATGTATGCACGCATGACTGTAAGTCACTTTGGATAAAAGGGTCTGCTAAATGGCATATATTATTATTATTATATGGGTATTAGAGAAGGTACATTAGAACCTTTGATAAAAAGGGAAGATAATTGGAAGACGATTCTCATTCTTGATGATGATGACAGTCGTATAATCAGGTTGCGTGACGGACTAGTAGGTTTATAAGTGAGACAGGTGAAGGTGGGTTAAGCTCAGAAGCGTCGACACACTCGTTTGAATAACAGATTAGATGCAAACGCTGTATTAGCGTTCACATCTCTCCTGTCATGCTTCAGTAAAAAGCTGTCTAGAACAGCCACCACATAAAACGCATGTCCCCCCTGTAAAACACTGCAACACTGCTGAATAAATAATACACTCACTAAAGTTCCAAGGAAAGACAGACTATAAAAAATGAGAGATGTAAAATTTGCAATTGGGCCTTCGGCCCTGAGCTTTAATTTGCGGTGTGGCGGACTGTGGCAGAGTGGCTCAAGCAGACCAAGCGGGCCTAGGCCAAAGGACGTGGCTGGCAGCCAGGAGTGGAGAAAGGGCTGAGACGGGGATGGATGGATGGAGGTTTGTGCCCGTGCCAGGGTTTTCTCGGTTCTCTCACGCTCAGAGGAGAGATGGTGGGGGTAAAGTGTTAATGCAGGCAGAACCAGGGGCTTATGGCCTGTCTGCTCTGCAGGCTGGAGGAGCCTGTGGGGGTTCACCCCGGGACGCGGTGACTTTGAAGGGTGTTAGTGCGGCCATGCCAAAAGACCCACTGCAGGGGCCCACTGCTGACTCTAGCAGTCTCTCGCTCTCCGAAATGTCTATCTATGTGAATGAAGTTTGAATATTACCTCAGAGGAAGCAAAAATAACAGTAAACAATATCACTGTCTGTGAAATCAAACTCTACATCTTGCTCAAAATCTAGACTTTAGTCATGGTTTCTCATTTCTTCAGTGTAAATTAAAAGTTCACATTGAAACATCAACGAAACATGGCGTTAGAATCTCAAAGAAGCAATTTTTCACTTCAGTTTCTCCACAAACAAGTCTTGAATGGCGCCGGAGAAGATGGCTGCCGTTTTACAGCCCTCTAACCAATTGTACTATTATTTGTGTTTTTCAGCGTTATTTGTAATTTATTCTGTACATAATGTTTCTGCCATCATCTCTTATAACCAAAAAGAGCTTCTGGATATCAGGACAGCAATTACCCACCTCATATTGGACAAATAATTTTTCTTCAACAAGTCGGATGCGAAGGATATCCTACAGACACCCGACAAGGCCCAAATCCCCGTCATTCGCATGAGAAAGAGACGGAGATATCGTGGACGTAGGTCGGGGTGCCTTGTAAGGATCCGACGGCGAGCGAGTAAACTGCCTCTTCCATCAATCCTATTAGCCAATGTTCAATCATTTGAGAATAAATTGGATGACCTAGGATTACGGTTATCCTACCAACGGGACATTAAAAACTGTAATATCTTATGTTTCACCGAGTCGTGGCTGAACGACGACGTGGACAACATACAACTAGCGGGCTATATGCTACATCGGCAGGATAGAACGGCTGACTCCGGTAAGACAAGGGGTGGCGGTCTGTGTATATTTGTAAACAACAGCTGGTGCACAAAATCAAATACTAAGGAAGTCTCAAGGTTTTGCTCGCCTGAGGTAGAGCATCTCATGATAAGCTGTAGACCAAACTATTTACCAAGAGAGTTTTCATCTATATTTTTCAGAGCTGTCTATTTACCACCACAAACCAATGCTGGCAATAAGATTGCACTGAATGAGCTGTATAAGGCCATAAGTGAACAGGATAACGCTCATCCAGAGGCAGCGCTCCTAGTGGCCGGGGACTTTAATGCAGGGAAACTTACATCCGTTCTACCTAATTTCTACCAGCATGTTAAATGTGCAGAGGAAAAATAACTCTAGACCATCCTTTACTCCACACACAGAGACGCATACAAAGCTCTCCCTCGCCCTCCATTTGGCAAATCTGACCATAACTCTATCCTCCTGATTCCTGCTTATAAGCAAAAACTAAAGCAGGAAGCACCAGTGACTCTGTTAATAAAAAAGTGGTCAGACGACGCAGATGCTAAGCTACAGGACTGTTTTGCTAGCACAGACTGGAACATGTTCCGGGATTCTTCAGATAGCATTGAGGAGTACACCACATCAGTCACTGGCTTCATCAATAAGTGCATCGATGATGTCGTCCCCACAGTGACCGTACGTACATACCCCAACCAGAAGCCATGGATTACAGGCAACATCCGCACTGAGGTAAAGGGTAGAGCTGCCGCTTTCAAGGAGCGGGACTCTAACCCGGACGCTTATAAGAAATCCCGCTATGCCCTCCGACTAACCATCAAACAGGCAAAGAGTCAATACAGGACTAAGATTGAATCGTACTACACTGGCTCTGACGCTCGTCGGATGTGGCAGGGCTTGAAAACTATTACAGACTACAAAGGGAAGCACAGCCGCAAGCTGCTCAGTGACACAAGACTTCCAGACGAGCTAAACCACTTCAATGCTCGCTTCGAGACAAGCAAGACTGAAGCATGCATGAGAGCACCAGCTGTTCCGGATGACTATGTGATCACGCTCTCCGTAGCCAATGTGAGTAAGACTTTTAAGCAGGTCAACATTCACAAGGCCGCAGGGCCAGACGGATTACCAGGACGTGTACTCCGAGTATGTGCTGACCAACTGGCAAGTGTCTTCACTAACATTTTCAACATGTCCCTGACTGAGTCTGTAATACCAACATGTTTCAAGCAGACCACCATAGTCCCCGTGCCCAAGGACACTAAGATAACCTGCTTAAATGACTACCGACCTGTAGCACTGACATCTGTAGCCATGAAGTGCTTTGAAAAGCTGGTCATGGCTCACATCAACACCATTATCCCAGAAACCCTAGACCCCCTCCAATTTGCATACCGCCCCAACAGATCCACAGATGATGCAATCTCTAATGCACTCCACACTGCCCTTTTCCACCTGGACAAGAGTAACACCTACGTGAGAATGCTATTCATTGACTACAGCTCAGCATTCAACACCATAGTGCCCTCAAAGCTCATCACTAAGCTAATGTATTGTATTGTTACCTACCCCCAGGTGGTAAGGGTAGGTAACAATACATCTGCCACACTGATCATCATATTTATAAAAAAAAAATGCACTGTTGGTTAAGGGCTGTAAGTAAGCATTTCACTGTAATGTCTACACCTGTTGTATTCGGCGCATGTGGCCAATAAAATTTGATTTGATTTGATTTGAAACCTGGTGAAAAAAATTAGTCAGCCACCAATTGTGCAAGTTCTCCCACTTAAAAAGATGAGAGAGGCCTGTAATTTTCATCATAGGTACACGTCAACTATGACAGACAAATTGAGATTTTTTTTCTCCAGAAAATCACATTGTAGGATATTTAATGAATTTATTTGCAAATTATGGTGGAAAATAAGTATTTGGTCACCTACAAACAAGCAAGATTTCTGGCTCTCACAGACCTGTAACTTCTTCTTTAAGAGGCTCCTCTGTCCTCCACTCGTTACCTGTATTAATGGCACCTGTTTGAACTTGTTATCAGTATAAAAGACACCTGTCCACAACCTCAAACAGTCACACCCCAAACTCCACTATGGCCAAGACCAAAGAGCTGTCAAAGGACACCAGAAACAAAATTGTAGACCTGCACCAGGCTGGGAAGACTGAATCTGCAATAGGTAAGCAGCTTGGTTTGAAGAAATCAACTGTGGGAGCAATTATTAGGAAATGGAAGACATACAAGACCACTGATAATCTCTCTCGATCTGGGGCTCCACGCAAGATCTCACCCTGTGGGGTCAAAATGATCACAAGAACGGTGAGCAAAAATCCCAGAACCACACGGGGGGACCTAGTGAATGACCTGCAGAGAGCTGGGACCAAAGTAACAAAGCCTACCATCAGTAACACACTACGCCGCCAGGGACTCAAATCCTGCAGTGCCAGACGTGTCCCCCTGCTTAAGCCAGTACATGTCCAGGCCCATCTGAAGTTTGCTAGAGTGCATTTGGATGATCCAGAAGAGGATTGGGAGAATGTCATATGGTCAGATGAAACCAAAATATAACTTTTTGGTAAAAACTCAACTCGTCGTGTTTGGAGGACAAAGAATGCTGAGTTGCATTCAAAGAACACCATACCTACTGTGAAGCATGGGGGTGGAAACATCATGCTTTGGGGCTGTTTTTCTGCAAAGGGACCAGGACGACTGATCCGTGTAAAGGAAAGAATGAATGGGGCCATGTATCGTGAGAGTTTGAGTGAAAACCTCCTTCCATCAGCAAGGGCATTGAAGATGAAACGTGGCTGGGTCTTTCAGCATGACAATGATCCCAAACACACCGCCCGGGCAACGAAGGAGTGGCTTCGTAAGAAGCATTTCAAGGTCCTGGAGTGGCCTAGCCAGTCTCCAGATCTCAACCCCATAGAAAATCTTTGGAGGGAGTTGAAAGTCTGTGTTGCCCAGCGACAGCCCCAAAACATCACTGCCTAGAGGAGATCTGCATGGAGGAATGGGCCAAAATACCAGCAACAGTGTGTGAAAACCTTGTGAAGACTTACAGAAAACGTTTGACCTGTGTCATTGCCAACAAAGGGTATATAACAAAGTATTGAGAAACTTTTGTTATTGACCAAATACTTATTTTCCACCATAATATGCAAATAAATTCATTAAAAATCCTACAATGTGATTTTCTGGATTTTTTTTTCTAATTTTGTCTGTCATAGTTGACGTGTACCTATGATGAAAATTACAGGCCTCTCTCATCTTTTTAAGTGGGAGAACTTGCACAATTGGTGGCTGACTAAATACTTTTTTTCCCCACTGTAGCTCCAGGGACGGAGATGGTCCAGTCATTATACTACCACAGACACGATTGAGTAAGACAGGCACGATCAAGTGAGTCAAACAGAGCTATTCCAGGAAACTGAAGAGGCTCCTCTTCACATTGTGAATGGGCTGTGATTATCGTACGGTTTGATGCCTGAATGAGCATCATTATCATGAAGATTAACATGGAGATGCTAATTCTACGCTAATTTTCTGAATTCTGAGTGGGTCTACATAATAGAGACTTCTTTGGTGCTTTGTATATTTCTCGTTAGGTTCGATTCCTGTCCGTGATATCTTCAAATCAGCGGTGAACAAAAGATCACGAGACCAGATTGTTTTCGGTTTGATTACTTGCATCTGTTCGCTGAGGGTCAGTTGAAAATATTAAGAGACTAATGCATTACCTAAGATCTGACTCAACCAATTCTAAGAAACATAAATAGTTTCACATATCCCTTACTGGTTCCAAGGTAACTAGCATCTCAATATGCTGACATGACTGCTATCAGTGTGATATTTGATCCGAATATAAGTTCACACAATATTCATATTTTTATGACCAATATCTTGTTGTCGAATATCTACTGTAACAAAATGTATATCTCATAAGCTAGTTAGTTAGTATGGGCATTGCTTATCAATTACTGCCTACACTCCCACTGAGTGAAGACATTTAAAATACAGTAGGGGGATTTTAGATCCCCACGTTCCAACTGTAAATCTCCATATTAGAGATATGAGGTGGATACGAGGGAGAGAAGGAGACACGGATGAGCAAAGTGACATTTTCCCTCTGACATTAAAGACAGACTCCTCGGAAAAGCGATAAGACAGCATAAAAAATGTGGAGCCTCCGCCGGCAGAGCGGAGAGAAGTAGTGTCGCAAAAGGGGAAATGACACACGCTGCAGTCTTCACCCGTGAGTGGTTTAATAACACTGGAACGCAGATAAAAAAATCTGCAGAGCCCAGTGAGGGCAATGAGGTTTCAGCGGTTGGCTAGAAAAGGGATGATAAAGAATAAAGACGTGAGGGTGGTGTGGACTGGGGTGGTTGGAGAGGGTGGTGTGGACTGGGGTGGTTGGAGAGGGTGGTGTGGACTGGGGTGGTTGTTTGGAGAGGACAGTGTGGAGAGTGTTAGGGATGGGACTGTATGGGCAGGGGGTGTAAAGTACAACCCGACTACACTCAGTGATATGAGGAGATGGACTTTCATTAGGAAAAGAGAGGGGGGGGGGGGGGGGGGGGGGAGTATGCATATGGAGTATGCGGAGTATGCATATGGTTGTAATGTATACCTTTACCTAACATATATTACAAGCCTGGTACCTGGCTGAGCTGCTATGTACTAATCACAAATTATTTGTGGATTCAAATAAAGCATTTAAAATGTGGATGTACAGCAGTTCTCCCTGAGTGAACAGCACAAGGCACACAGTAGCAAATCTTAAACATTTCCAGTCTTTGGCCCTCTCCCGTTTCTGTCACAACATTCCCGCTTGTGGCCAGGGGTGTTTATTTATGCCGATTCTGTTGCAAAACGTTTCTTATACGGAAGCAAACGGAACAAACGGGGAGGGACCTACCTGAGTTTGTCCAATAGAAAAACGTGTTTTAGTTGCACTAATGATTACACCCCAGGATAATGCATTCCTGTCCACATCCCCACAGGCGGCAGGGCTGTCGGCGGTCCAGAGTACACAGAGGCTGATCTCCAGCTGGGCGAGCAGGGACAGACACGGCCAAACGAGCCCAGACGCTAAGTGAATAATCACCGCCTAGACCCCACTTTACAGGCAGGGGACTATGCTCCGAGTTTTACAAAAAAGTAGTAGAGTTTCTCAAAGGCTTTGAAACAGGAAATCTCCAACCAGTGCTGCTGTGGTATCAGACTATGTGTTTCATAGACAGCCTTTTTGTTTAAAGTTGTGTATTCTTGTGATTTTCATGTCAACAGTGTTCTTATGTTGGTGATGATTTATAAAACCCTACTGCACTCTTGAACCATATATTTCTTGAATAAAAATATATCATCTTAACAACTGTAACTCTTATAAATATAGAATGGAAATAAGAAAAGGAACACAGCAAAAATGCTGAAATACTCTCCTTATACGGTCACGAAGAGCTCTTGAATGTCAAGATCATAGGTGAAACATAGTAGTAATCTGGATTGATAATCTAACCTACTGGCATCTATTATCTGCCCCAACACAATGCTCTACACACGACACTGCTAATGATCCAGAACAAAAGACTGCAGGGAACTAGGGGGAAATTGGCCTGTACTGCGTCACTGGTGGCAACTGCAGTGCGTCACTGGTGTCAACAGTTGTGTCACCCATGACAACTGGCACAAGGTAACACAGTTGGCTATGTCTACTGACACAAGTATTGGTCTTCACAAAGTTCGCTGCTTCAGTGTTATGAGATATTTTTGTCAGATGTTACTATGGTATACTGAAGTATAATTACAAGCATTCCATAAGTGTCAAAGGCTTTTATTGACAATTACATTAAGTTTACGCAAAGAGTCAATATTTGCAGTGTTGACCCTTTTTTTTCAAGACCTCTGCAATCTGCCCTGGCATGCTGTCAATTAACTTCTGGGCCACATCCTGACTGATGGCAGCCCATTCTTGCATAATCAATGCTTGGAGTTTGTCAGAATTTGTGGGTTTTTGTTTGTCCACCCCGCCTCTTGAGGATCGACCACAAGTTCTCAATGGGATTAAGGTCTGGGGAGTTTCCTGGCCATGGACCCAAAATGTCGATGTTTTGTTCCCGAGCCACTTAGTTATCACTTTTGCCTTATGGCAAGGTGCTCCATCATGCTGGAAAAGGCATTGTTCGTCACCAAACTGTTCTTGGATGGTTGGGAGAAGTTGCTCTTGGAGGATATGTTGGTACCATTCTTTATTCATGGCTGTGTTCTTAGGCAAAATTGTGAGTGAGCCCACTCCCTTGGCTGAGAAGCAACCCCACACATGAATGGTCTCAGGATGCTTTACTGTTGGCATGACACAGGACTGATGGTAGCGCTCACCTTGTCTTCTCCGGACAAGGTGTTTTCCGGATGCCCCAAACAATCGGAAAGGGGATTCATCAGAGCAAATGACTTTACCCCAGTCCTCAGCAGTCCAATCCCTGTACCTTTTGCAGAATATCAGTCTGTCCCTGATGATTTTCCTGGAGAGAAGTGGCTTCTTTGCTGCCCTTCTTGACACCAGGCCATCCTTCAAAAGTCTTCACCTCACTGTGCGTGCAGATGCACTCACACCTGCCTGCTGCCTGTCACGGATTCCGCCGAGGCTGCTCCTCCTCCTTGTTCGGGCAGGCTTCGGCGTTCGTCGTCCCCGGAGTACTAGCTGCTACCGTTTGATGTTATCTATGTTTGTTTTGTTTTGTCTGATTAGTGCACCTGTTCTATATCACGTATTGATTATGTCACCTATAAGTTTCCTTTGGTTTTGTTTGTAGTTGTGTGTTGTTGTCCGCCTGTCCGTTGGTGATGTGCATTTGCTCTCGTATTTTTAGAGTATTGTTGCACTGTATGCGTAATCTCTTGTATTTTGTGTATATACGCACTGTATGCGTAATCGCTCGCCTCCGTTGTGTTGAGGCCCGTTATTTTGTATTGTCGTATTCTTACAAGTAAAGTATGTTGGACTAAGCTTCTGTGTCCTGCGCCTGACTCCAACACCACATCCACATCAGCCCTTGACAGAACAACACACCTTTCTATGGAGTCAGCAGGAGCAGCGGCGGCGACCGAGTCGCTGGAGGATCGGGTCAGCTGCCAGGAGGCCATGATCCAGCAACTCGGCTCCGCCATGCAGGAGGCTATGAACACCCTGCGCCGATGGGAAAGGGGAGGCGTGCCCACACCTCCTCCTACATTACCACCACCATCGGCCAGCCCCACCAGACCAGCTCCGGAATCCAGTGGGATTCGGCTCTCGCTCCCGAGGGCGTATGATGGCACAGCAGCCGGGTGTCAGGGGTTCCTCCTTCAGGTGGAACTCTACCTGGCCACCATACACCCGGCGCCCTCGGGATACGAGAGCGTTTCCGCCCTCATCTCCTGTCTCTCCGGCAAGGCGTTGGAGTGGGCCAACGCCGAATGGAGGGGAATAGACGCCGCCACCACCAGCTACGCGGAGTTCTTCCGCCGCTTCAGGGCAGTTTTCGATCACCCTCCTGAGGGTAAAGCGGCGGGGGAGCGTCTGTTCCACCTCCGACAGGGGAAGAGGAGCGCACAGGAGTTCGCCCTGGATTTCCGGACTCTAGCGGCGGATGCGGGGTGGAATGAGAGGGCCCTCATCGATCACTATCGGTGTAGCCTGCGTGAGGACGTTCGTCGAGAGCTGGCCTGCAGGGACACCAATCTGTCCTTCGACCAGCTAGTGGACATGTCCATCCGACTGGATACCCTGCTGGCCACCCGCGGACGTCCCGAGATGGGGCCGTCCATTCCATCCCCCAGCACCTCCGAGCCGAGCCCAATGGAGCTCGGGGGTGCTGGCGCTAGAGAAAGAAGGAGAGAGAACCCGAGGGGGGCCGTCTCCTGCACCAGCTGTGGCCATGGAGGACACACTGCGGCTAGGTGCTGGGGAGGGTCTCCAAGGAATCGAGGCAACAGGTCGCGCACTGGGGAGTCATTTCAGGTGAGTAGGCGCCCCACTCACCCAGAGCTCTCTGTTGTTCACTTGTGTATACCTGTGGTATTTCCTCAGGTTGCATCTCATTCCCAGCATAAGGCGCTAGTCGATTCAGGCGCAGCTGGGAATTTTATTGATCGGAAATTTTGCTCTAAGTTAGGGATTCCCCTCCTGCCCGTTGATGCACCCTTTCCTGTCCATGCCCTAGATAGCCGCCCGTTGGGATCTGGGTTGATTAGGGAGGTCACAGCGCCACTAAAGATGAAGACGCAGGGGGGTCATGAGGAGATTATTCAGTTGTACCTCATTGACTCTCCTGCGTATCCCGTGGTGCTGGGGCTTCCTTGGTTAATCACCCATGACCCCACCATTTCGTGGCAACAGAGGGCTCTCAAGGAATGGTCTGGCCAGTGTGTTGGGCGATGTTTAGGTGTTTCCGTTGGGGCGACCACGGTGGAGAGTCCGAACCAAGTGCCCGCAATGCACATTCCCCCTGAGTATGAGGATTTGGCACTCGTGATCAGCAAGACGAGGGCGACGCGATTGCCACCTCATAGACAGGGAGATTGTGCGATAAACCTCCAGACAGGTGTGGCACTTCCGCAGAGCCATGTGTATCCTCTGTCTCAAGAGGAGATGGCGGCTATGGAAACCTACATAGCTGAGTCCCTGAGACAAGGACACACACGGCCCTCCACTTCCCCTGCGTCCTCGAGTTTCGTTTTTGTGAAGAAGAAGGATGGAGGTTTGAGCCTGTGTATTGATTATCGTAGTCTCAATCAGATCACTGTGAAATACAGTTACCCTCTACCTCTGATTGCGAGTATGACTGAATCATTACGCGGAGCGCGTTTCTTCACAAAACTGGATCTCAGGAGCGCTTATAACTTGGTGCGCATTAGGGAGGGAGATGAATGGAAGACGGCATTTAGTACCACCTCAGGTCATTATGAGTATCTTGTCATGCCATACGGGTTAATGAATGCTCCTTCAGTCTTCCAATCATTTGTAGACAAGATCTTCCGGGACCTGCATGGGCAGGGAGTGGTAGTGTACATTGACGACATCCTAGTGTACTCCGCTACACGAACCGAGCATGTAGCCCTGGTGCGCCGAGTGTTGGGTAGGCTGTTGGAGCATGACTTGTATGTCAAGGCAGAGAAATGTCTGTTTTTCCAGGAGTCCATCTCCTTCTTGGGTCATCGGTTGTCCGCGTCAGGGGTGAAAATTGAGATTGACCGGGTGTCAGCCGTGCGTAACTGGCAAACCCCAACCACTGTTAAAGAGGTGCAGCAGTTTTTGGGTTTTGCCAATTACTACCGGAGGTTTATCTGGGGTTTTGGACAGGTGGCAGCTCCCATTACGTCCCTGCTGAAGGGGGGCCCGGTGCGTTTGCAGTGGTCGGCTGAAGCGGACAGGGCGTTTCGTAAACTTAAGGACCTTTTAACTTCGGCTCCGGTGCTGGCACACCCGGACCCCACTTTAACGTTCCAGGTAGAGGTGGACGCGTCAGAGGCCGGTATTGGGGCAGTACTGTCGCAACGCTCTGGCACGCATCCTAAGCTCCGTCCCTGTGCCTTTTATTCTAAAAAGCTCAGCCCGGCGGAGCGTAATTATGACGTAGGGGACAGGGAGCTGTTAGCCGTGGTTCAAGCTCTAAAGGTGTGGAGGCATTGGCTTGAGGGGGCTCAACACCCTTTTCTCATTCTGACTGACCATCGTAACCTGGAGTACATCCGGGCAGCGAGGAGATTGAACCCTCGTCAGGCTAGGTGGAACATGTTCCTGACCCGGTTCGTTTTTAAGATCACTTACATCCCAGGGTCCCAGAACGGTAAGGCAGACGCCCTGTCCCGGCGGTATGACACAGAGGAGAGGTCCATTGAGCCCACTCCCATACTGCCAGAGTCTTGTCTGGTGGCACCAGTGGTATGGGAGGTCGATGCGGAAATTGAGCGGGCGTTACGCACCGACCCTACTCCCCCAGAGTGTCCAGTGGGTCGGACGTACGTGCCGCTCGAGGTCCGTGATCGTCTCATCTATTGGGCTCATACGTCACCCTCCTCTGGACATCCAGGTATTGGCCGGACAGTGCACTGCCTTAGTGTGAAGTACTGGTGGCCAACATTGGCTAGGGACGTGAGGGTTTATGTCTCCTCCTGCTCGGTGTGCGCGCAGTGTAAGGCGCCTAGACACCTGCCCAGGGGGAAGTTCAACCCCTGCCCGTTCCACAACGGCCGTGGTCTCACCTCTCGGTGGACTTTGTCACAGACCTTCCCCCCTCTCAGGGGAATACCACTATTCTGGTCGTTGTGGATCGGTTCTCTAAGGCCTGTCGTCTCATTCCAATGCCGGGTCTCCCTACTGCCCTACAGACCGCTGAGGCCTTGTTCACCCACGTCTTCCGGCACTACGGGGTTCCCGAGGATATAGTGTCTGATCGGGGTCCCCAATTCACCTCTAGAGTCTGGAGGGTGTTCATGGAATGCTTGGGGGTCTCGGTTAGCCTTACCTCGGGTTACCACCCGGAGAGTGATGGGCAGGTGGAGAGAGTGAACCAGGATGTGGGTAGGTTTCTGAGATCCTATTGCCAGGGCCGGCCGGAGGAGTGGTCGGGGTATATCCCCTGGGCAGAGATGGCTCAGAACTCTCTCTGCCACTCCTCTACTAACCTGACCCCCTTTCAGTGCGTGTTAGGTTATCAGCCGGTTCTGGCACCATGGCATCAGAGCCAGATCGAGGCTCCGGCGGTGGATGAGTGGTTTCGGCGCTCGGAGGAGACGTGGAACGCTGCCCACGTACATCTGCAGCGGGCCATCCGCAGGCATAAGGCGAGCGCCGACCACCACCGCAGTGAGGGTCCAGTCTACGCCCCTGGAGATCGAGTCTGGCTCTCGACTCGAAACCTGACCCTTCGCCTGCCCTGCCGGAAGCTTGGCCGGCAGTTTGTGGGGCCATTTAAAGTCCTGAGGAGATTGAATGAGGTGTTTTACAGGTTGCAACTGCCTAATGACTATCACATTAACCCCTCATTCCATGTTTCTCTCCTCAGGCCGGTGGTAGCTGGTCCACTCCAGGAGAATGAGATAAGAGAGACCCCTCCGCCCTCACTGGACATCGAGGGGGCTCCGGCGTACTCAGTCCGGTCCATCGTGGATTCGAGACGTCGGATGGGGGGTCTACAATATCTCGTGGAGTGGGAGGGGTACGGTCCGGAGGAACGGTGCTGGGTGCCTAGGAGGGACATTCTAGATCCATCCCTCCTGACTGAGTTCCATCGTAGTCATCCTACGTAGTCATCCTGCTCCACGTCCTCCTGGCCGTCCCCGAGGCCGGGGTCGGCGCACGGCTGGAGACGCACGTCAAGGGGGGGGGGGGTACTGTCACAGATTCCGCCGAGGCTGCTCCTCCTCCTTGTTCGGGCAGGCTTCGGCGTTCGTCGTCCCCGGAGTACTAGCTGCTACCGTCTGATGTTATCTATGTTTGTTTGGTTTTGTCTGATTAGTGCACCTGTTCTATATCACGTATTGATTATGTCACCTATAAGTTTCCTTTGGTTTTGTTTGTAGTTGTGTGTTGTTGTCTGCCTGTCCGTTGGTGATGTGCATTTGCTCTCGTATTTTTAGAGTATTGACGCACTGTATGCGTAATCTCTTGTATTTTGTGTATATACGCACTGTATGCGTAATCGCTCGCCTCCGTTGTGTTAAGGCCCGTTATTTTGTATTGTCGTGTTCTTACAAGTAAAGTCTGTTGGACTAAGCTTCTGTGTCCTGCGCCTGACTCCAACACCACATCCACATCAGCCCTTGACACTGCCATTCCTGAGCAAGCTCTGCACTGGTGTGCCCCAATCCCGCAGCTGAATCAACTTTAGGAGACGGTCCTGGCGCTTACTGGACTTTCTTGGGCGCCTTGAAGCCTTCTTCACAACAATTTAACCTCTCTCCTTGAAGTTCTTGATGATCCGATAAATGGTTGAATTAGGTGCAATCTTACTAGCAGCAATATCCTTGCCTGTGAAGCCCTTTTTGTGCAAAGCAATGATGACGGTACGTGTTTTCTTGCAGGTAACCATGGTTAACAGAGGAAGAACAATGATTTCAAGCACCACCCTCCTTTTAAAGCTTCCAGTCTGTTATTCTAACTCAATCAGCATGACAGAGTGATCTCCAGCCTTGTCCTCGTCAACACTCTCACCTGTGTTAACGAGATAATTACTGACATGATGGCAGCTGGTCCTTTTGTGGCAGGGCTGAAATGCAGTGGAAAAGTTTTTTGGGGATTAAGTTAATTTTCATGGCAAAGAGGGACTTGCAATTAATTGCAATTCATCTGATCACTCTTCATGACATTCTGGAGTATATGCAAATTGCCATCATCAAAACTGAGGCAGCAGACTTTGTGAAAATTAGTATTTGTGTCATTCTCAAAACTTTTGACCACGACTGTACATTTTTTGCCCCAATATTTTGGACCCATTTCCTCTTGCTGATCTGAAAAAGCCTGGACGAGTGAACGCAATATGTTGGAGTAGGTCCATTGGAGTTGTCACCATATTGCTATTACCTATCCACATTCACTTTATCTAACAAACTTTTAGATTAGTTAAAGTGTGGAAAGAGGAAGTTAGAAAGAGAAGAGCTTTTTAAAATATTAAAACACAGCCAGGGAAAGCAAAAAACACAGTGATAGTTCACTCCAAAGTGAAAAGCGGTCAGGGGACAGGGGCTAGGGGTCAGGTGGCGGAGTCCTACCTGTCTTGCGGAGAGGAAAGTCGTCTTTGGGGTCGTACATGCCCAGGATGGCGTGGTTGTAAGGGGACATCCCTGTCTGGGGAGGGGAGCTCTGGTCCAGGGAGCTGTGCTGGGTCTTCCTACAGAGGGGAGACAAATACACATTTACAGTATTTCATTTGGGTCCTTCAAAAGGAGCAAAGATCGACCTGACTTCTGAGGCAGAGGACGTCTGGTAATTGGAAGTAAGAGAATTCCCTGACGTAGATAAATACATTTAACAATTGTACACCGTATGATGGCTAATCATCAACATGCAATAAGATGTTGAAAAATCTAAATTCAGCTGTTCAATTATTTATTGTCATCGTAAATTCGTAACATCTGCTCTTCGAGAAGCATCGAGGCACAATGGACCCATATTTGAAAAGTCACACACAAATACACATGCACGGATGAGCGTTACCACAAACACAGGAGTCTCAGTTCACTCCCCACCACACATTACCTGCTCTCAGGCAGACCTTTTTATTTATGGCCCGGCACTTTGCATGCCATCTCAGATTACCCACAATGCATGTGCCGAGCATGAAGTTGTGCGGCACCCTGTGTTTGTAAACAAACCTACTCTGACAGGGCAATGAGCGTAAACGGATCTGATGGAGCCATAAAAGCTACTACTACTGCATGGACCTGCTGGTGTGTGAACGATATGCTGATGTTGCCCGTCTGTCTGTGCCAGTCTGTCTGACTGGGTAACAATGGTCCGTGTCAGTTGATGTGGCTTCAGTAGTGTGAGGGAGAAACAGGCATCAGGTATCTGTCTGTCTGTCTGTCTGTCTGTCTATCTCTGTTACTGCGTATCCATCTATCCTAAGCTACCATTAAAAAAGTGTGTGTACCTGTCTGTCTCTGTGTCCGTCTTCCTTAACTGCCCCTATGTTCCAGTGTTACAGTAAAACACGGAGAGGGCTTCATGTTTCTCAGTTAATAGCTAAGAGAAAACAGCATTGATGTTTCCTCTGGCTGGGGCCAATTGAGGTCAGCTGGCGTCTTCCCATCCCACTGAATTGAATCTGGCTGGCTTTCCCCTCCATATTACATAAACAGCGAGCCTGTCTAGGTTGCATGGCTGACATGTCTTTGGCTCATGTGGCAATTATAAAAATGTCTGCCGTTGTAGCTGTCAGAATATATACTTGTTTTGATTAATAAAATATATTGTGTTTGATGTCGTCTTAGAGACACATTTTATGTGGCTACTATCGATTTATGTGACTGCTGTTTTTTTGGGAGGTGGGTAACAAACAAGTAAAGAGCAAACAAAATAAAGTAACATTCCTGTAAAACCGTCAAGTGAAACTAAGATAATTCATATCTTAGCTAAATTAATAGAGAACGTGTCATTCATCAATAAAATGGGCGGGGCTTCATAGTTGTTAATGGGAAGAGCAGATGTCGGCACTGGATGGTGCTGTCCGTTGATTGGACTAGCTACAGCCTCCCTTACACATAACTTTGACAAGGAAGACACCAATGGGGAAATAAACTTCTCTCCACGCTGTGCTGTCAAGGACTTAACCATGACTACTGGTGTCAAAACTTGGGCCGTAGCTAACAGAGAACAATTTTTCACATAAACACACGCATCAACCTACAGAAAAACAGAAGTCTACCATAAACTACATCCGTCCTAGCTCGCTCATTAATGTCTTAATCGAAATTACGGATTGCCTCTTATCCGCTCGTCGTCCCCTTATGCCATAGTTTGTACATCTCAATTGTCAGTAGAAACCACATTTGTTTAAGCAAGTCAGCCATATCAGCTATGTTTTTTTAAAAAGCAGTAAATGAGGCTGAATGAACTGTTTCGCTGCCATACAAGGCTCCGCTGATAGCCAGGTGTAGCAGTGGTAAGGTGTTGGGACTGCTGTTGCGACTCTGCTGTTGGGACAGCTTTATGTAGGCCCTAAGTTTTTGGGCACCGTTTGTCATCGTTATAGTGCAATTAATGTATTGTTTAGTGTTGTGTTGTGGCTTTGCTGGCATGCATAAAACATTTTTTTGGGGAGTTTGCCCCACCAAGATTTACATGCTAAAATCGCCACTGTACATATCCGTTAAGATCTACAGAAACACATAGGGGGGTAGACAGAGGATAGGGGTGAGTTTTGGGTTGTAAGGCTCTGCAGCGTCCATGAAGAACAAAGATCTACGGCATGCCATCATTCGGCATCAGCATGGTGCCACCATAATCAAGTAAGGCTTAACCTATGGTTGGGTAAGGATGTGGGGTGTGGGTATGATACTCACCCGTACCAGTAGCGTGGGTCAGTGTTCATGCAGTGGTTGAGGCTGCGCTGAGCCAGGGCTTTCTTTTTGTTCAGGACAAACTCCTGCAGCCGCATCTTGACCTCCGTGCTGGCCACCGCACCTGGGAGAGATGATCGAGAAGCCAAGGGTTAGGGACTACAAAATTACAGGACATGGACTACAAATACCACCTTCATAACAGCCTGGAGGAACACGTCATTCTGTTTCCCTCTACAGATATGGTTCCTCCTTAGCCTTGTAGAACCAGCCTGATCTTGCAAGCTCACATAAATGATTCGCTAAACTAAATCATTTATCTAAACTCGCGAGATCAGTGTGGTAGTACGAGGCTAGTTCCTCCTTGCTTTGGATTAAACTTGAAGATAGATCTTCACAACATCTCTATGATACCACATTATGTATGGCATCATATGCAACCACCAATATTTTTACATTTACATTTACGTCATTTAGCAGACGCTCTTATCCAGAGCGACTTACAAATTGGTGCATTCACCTTATAGCCAGTGGGATAACCATTTTACAATATGTATTTTTTTTGGGGGGGTGGGGTACGGGGGGGTAGAAGGATTACTTTATCCTATCCCAGGTATTCCTTAAAGAGGTGGGGTTTCAAGAGTCTCCGGAAGGTGGTGAGTGACTCCGCTGTCCTGGCGTCGTGAGGGAGCTTGTTCCACCATTGGGGTGCCAGAGCAGCGAACAGTGTTGACTGTGCTGAGCGGGAACTGTGCTTCCACAGAGGTAGGGGGGCCAGCAGGCCAGAGGTGGATGAACGCAATGCCCTCGTTTGGGTGTAGGGACTGATCAGAGCCTGAAGGTACGGAGGTGCCGTTCCCCTCACAGCTCCGTAGGCAAGCACCATGGTCTTGTAGCAGATGCGAGTTTCAACTGGAAGCCAGTGGAGTGTGCGGAGGAGCGGGGTGACGTGAGAGAACTTGGGAAGGTTGAACACCAGACGGACTGCGGCATTCTGGATGAGTTGTAGGGGTTTAATTGCACAGGCAGTGAGCCCAGCCAACAGCGAGTTGCAGTAATCCAGACGGGAGATGACAAGTGCCTGGATTAGGACCTGTGCCGCTTCCTGTGTAAGGCAGGGTCGTACTCTCCGAATGTTGTAGAGCATGAATCATCTTGACATGACCCCATGATATTTAGTTGAAGTATTTACAATGAATAGGGAACTGAATCTAATGGGGGAACAGAATTGAGACGACAACAGGATCATTCTGAGTGAGATACTAGAATGGATGTGATCTTCCCAGCTGATCTTTGCAGCTTGAAGGAGTGACTGAACAGAATTGAAGTTTGTGGGACATGAAGTTACACAGAGTTTCCCTAGAAGGGAAAACGTACGCTTTGGTGGGAATTCCACCGAGACTGTGGCAGTTAAATTGGAAAAAATGTTTTGTGTGTTTGTGTGGTTTTCTTTCTTCAAACAAGGCATCACAAGGTGCGTTCTTTCACAGCTCTCTCTTCAATTACCACCTCACCATCACACAGTCAACACATCCCTGAGGGGAGCCTCCACACAGGGAGAGAGAGATGGGGAGAGAGAAATGGAAAGAAAGGTAAGAGAGTGAGAGAAAAAGAGCGAGAGTAAAAAGAGAGAGCAAGGGAAGTGTGTGCATACATCTGTAAAAGTGTGTGTCAAAGAGAAACACAATTAGTGAGAGAAAAAGACGGAGCTGGCAACAAGTGACTAACATGTCAAGCGGTGAAGCAGTGCAGGGGGGGTGGCACATAGGAGAATATGATGACTGCTAATATAGACGCCTTTTAAATCACATTGCGAGACCTAAGTGCTGACATCCCAATTTGTACGCCTTGACACTGAGGCAAATAGGCTTTTATGAGACTGCCTTGGAGGCAATTTACTGCAGCACTTAACAAAGCACCCGCTGTTTACCATCCAGCGTTACTCTAGATGCTAGCCTAGCTTAGTGCCGTACATATACAGATTACGGGAAAACACAGTTTGAGATGTAGCATTTCACGGACACCATCTTGGCACCAAACCACATACAAATTGCAATGTTGTTGTCAATAAACACTTGGTGCCAATATGGCTGAGTTTGCCCCAAAATGGCTGCTTTGGTTCTAATAGTGAAGCAGTGAGGTGTCGGTTCAGGCTGCCCTGACTGCTTGTGCTTGAAAAGTGCTGTTTTGACATTTATGTCTGAAACTGTTATGGGGGAGGTGAGGGCGGTTCCAACGCTGGCACAATGTCCGAGCTCGTGTTAGGAGACATTTTGGGGAGCTTTAATGACATCTTTGGAGGGTGTGCTGTCCTGGGAGAAAGCCAGGACAGGAGTGTTGGGGAAGGGTTTGACAAGAGGTTGGGTAAAATGTACGTTTGGGTAAACGTTAGCTGGGCAGCTTTAGGAGGGTCTACTGCTATTTACCCAACTCCTGCTCTCATCACTCATACTGCACCATCACTGATGCTAATGCTAACACTGTCCCTCTATTACTATGATGACGTAGCATCGGCCATGATACTGTAGTGTTAGCCACAACATGATAATGCTCTTAAGCCACAATGTGATAATGTAGCATTGGCCACGGTATAAAATAATGTCAAGATAACCACAGCATATGATTTAGCCACAATGTGATAATGTAATGTTAGCTAGGGGTGTGAACGTTTAAACAAATTGGGGTGTTAACTGTAAGAAAAAATCAGTAACTGAAAACCTGTTGTTTTTATTCCACAAAATTGAAATCACAGTGCAGTTATCACAAACATACTACTAACATCATAAAGGGGGAAAAAGATTAACAAATACCTAATGCAACAATGATGTAACGTTAGTAGGAGATATGCATCTTTCAAATTATTTGCCACGGATATACAGTGCCGGGAAAAAGTATTTGCCCCCTTTATGATTTTCTCTATTTGTGCATATTTTGGACACTGAATGTTATCATCAGATCTTCAACCAAAACCTAATATTAGATCAAGGGAACCTGAGTGAACAAATAACAACATACTGATACCTTTTCCATTTATTTAATAAACAAAGTTTACCCAATGCCCCTGTGTGAAAAAGTAATTGCACCCTTACACTCACACTTGTTGTGCCACCTTTAGCTGCAATAACTGCAACCAAACACTTCCTGTAGTTGTTGATCAGTCTCCCACATCACTGTGGAAGAATTTTGGCCCAACTCTTCCATGCAGAACTGCTTTAACTGAGCGACATTTGTGGGTTTCCACAACCTCTCAATCGGGTTTAGGTCTGGACTTTGACTAGGCCATTCCAGAACTCTAAATGTGTTGCTTTTCAGTCATTCTGATATATAATATATAATATGCCGTTTAGCATATCCAAAGCGACTTACAGTCATGTGTACATACATTTTTACGTATGGGTGGTCCCGGGGATCGAACCCACTACCCTGGCGATACAAGCGCCATGCTCTACCAGTTGAGCTACAGAGGACCACAGAGGATATAGACTTGCTTGTGTGTTATGCCGCATTACCCAGCTGCGCTTCAGCATCAGCTCAAGGCCAGATGGCCTGACATTCTCCTGTAGAATTCTCTGATACAGAGAAGTATTCATGGTTCCTTCAATTATGGCAGGTCCTGTTATGTCTGGCGAAAACCAAACACTGCATTCCACAGTAAGAACCTCATACCAATGGTCAAGCATGGTGGCGGTAGTGTGATGGTTTGGGGATGCTTTGCTGCCTCAGGACCTGGACAACTTGAAGGAACCATGAATTATCTGTATCAGATAATTCTAAAGGAGAATGTCAGGCCATCCTTCCGTGAGCTGAAGCTGAAGCGCAGCTGGGTCATGCGGCAAGACAATGATACAAAACACACAATCAAGTCTACATCAGAATGGCTCAAAAGCAAGTCAAAGTCCAGCCCTAAACCATTTAAGACGTTGTGGCAGGAACCCACAAATGTACCTGAGTTAAAGCAGTTCTGAATGGAGTGGGCCAAAATCCCTCCCTAGTGATGTGACAGACTGATCAGCAACTACAGGAAGCGTTTGGTAGAAGTCACTGTAGCTGAATGTGGCACAGTCAGTTATTGAATGTAAGGGTGCAATTACTTTTTCACACAGGGACATTGGGTGTTGCATAACTTCTTTAATTAAATAAATATCAACATTTTGTGTTATTTGTTAACTCAGGTTCCCTTTATCTAATATTAGGTGTTGGTTGAAGATCTGATAACATTCAGTGTCAGATATATGCAATAATAGAGAAAGCGCTGCACACCCCAGTCATTAAGTTGGAAAAATGGCAAAGAAATGCAAGTGACAGCAGCGAACAGACTATCGAGTCTGCTGCTGCACTGTGCTTTTAGATGACCCAACGTTACAACATAGCGATTGGTGCTTTGGAAACATGCTGAAGTACGGCCTGACTGCTGGGAACATGTCTCCAACTTCATCAGCAAGCTGTCAAACTATCGTAAATAAGTGACAAGCTACACGCTGTTTATCAGTGCAGTGCCCAACATCCTTAGCTAGCTAGCTAGAATTCAATCCCTGTTGTCACGCCCTGACTCAGGGGACGCTTATATATTGAGTCAGGGTGTGTATATTCCTTGTTGTGTTTGTCATTGTTTGTCGATCTAGTATGCATGGTTCTATGTTGGCCGGTGTGGTTCCCAATCAGAGGCAGCTGTCGTTCGTTGTCTCTGATTGGGGCCAATACTTAGGCAGCCTATTGGCACTAGTGGGTTGTGGGATCTTGTTCCGGTTAAGGTATGTTGTGTCGTCTACCTTGGACTTCACATTTCGTTTCGTTGGATTTTTTGTCGTTGTGTTTAATAGAAAATAAACATGTACGCATATCACGCTGCGCCTTGGTCTGTCCCGTCCTTCAACGAACGTGACACCTGTGTTTGTCAGTGAAGCTAGCTAGCAGCAGGCAGGCTACTACAAGCTAAATCAGATTATGAAATCATTTTCTACATTGTAGAATAATAGTGAAGACATCAAAACTATGAAATGACACATATGTAATCATGTAGTAACCAAAAAAGCGTTAAACAAATCAAAATATATTTTATAATTGAGATTCTTCAAAGTAGCCACCCTTTGCCTCAATGACAGCTTTGCAAAGTCTTGGCATTCTCTCAACCAGCTTCACCTGGAATGCTTTTCCAACAGTCTTGAAGGAGTTCCCACATCTGCTGAGCACTTGTTGGCTGCTTTTCCTTCACTTTGCCGTCATACTCATCCCAAACCATCTCAATTGGGTTGAGGTCGGGGGATTGTGGAGGCCAGGTCATCTGATGCAGCACTCCATCACTCTCCTTGGTCAAATAGCCCTTACACAGCCTGGAGGTGTGTTGGGTCATTGTCCTGTTGAAAAACAAATGATAGTCCCACTAATCCCAAACCAGATGGGATGGCATATCACTGCAGAATGCTGTGGTAGCCATGCTGGTTAAGTGTGCCTTGAATTCTAAATAAATCACAGACAGTGTCACCAGCAAAGCACCCCCACACCATCACACCTCCTCCTCCATGCTTTACGGTGGGAAATACACATGCGGAGATCATCCGTTCACCCACACCACGTCTCACAAAGAAATGGCGGTTGGAACAAAAAATCTCTAATTTGGACTCCAGACCAAAGGACACATTTCCACCGGTCTAATGTCCATTGCTCGTGTTTCTTGGCCCAAGCAGGTCTCTTCTTCTTTTTGGTGTCCTTTAGTAGTGGTTTCTTTGCAGCAATTCGACCATGAAGGCCTGATTCACACAGTCCCATCTGAACAATTGATGTTGAGATGTGTCTGTGACTTGAACTCTGTGAAGCATTTATTTGGCCTGCAATTTCTGAGGCTGGTAACTCGAATTAACTTATCCTCTGCAGCAGAGGTAACTCTGGGTGTTCCATTCCTTTGGCAGTACTCATGAGAGCCAGTTTAATCATAGTGCTTGATGGTTTTTGCGACTGCACTTGAAGAAACTTTCAAAGTTCTTGAAATGTTCCGTATTGACTGACCTTCATGTCTTAAAGTAATGATGGACTGTCGTTTCTCTTTGCTTATTTGAGCTGTTCTTGCCATAATATGAACTTGGTCTTTTACCAAATAGGGCTATCTTCTGTAAATCCCCCCTACCTTGTCACAACACAACTGATTGGCCCAAACGCATTAAGAAGGAAAGAAATTCCACAAATCAACTTTTAAGAAGGCACACCTGTTAATTGAAATGCATTCCAGGTGACTACCTCATGAAGCTTGTTGAGAGAATGCCAAGAGTGCGCAAAGCTGTCATCAAGGCAAATGATGGCTATTTGAAGAATCTCAAATATAAAATATATTTTGATTTGTTTAACACTTTTTGGTTACTAGATGATTCCATATGTGTTATTTCATAGTTTTGGTGTCTTCACTATTATTCTACAATGTAAAAAATAGTAGAAAATTAAGAAAAACTCTTGAATGAGTAGGTGTGTCCAAACTTTTGACTGGTAGTGTACTTGCACATATTTTGTGCAGGAGTAGAGAGATGTCGTTTTGTTTTACAACTTTCTCACTGTCTATCAGAGTATGCGTCTGTGTCTGCCCCAGTGCCTGTGTTTCATGCACAAGACAGGTCGCGGGAGACAATGCTCGTGAATGGATTTTGAATTTTGTAATATCAGTTGGGACATGGATTGCGCATCGTCTCAATGCTTATTTTGGCCAAAACACTTGCAGACTTGAATGATCACTATCGAACACAATAGCAAGTGGTCACTTGATAAAAGGCTTAGGGGCCAAGTGTTCGGTTTGAGATTCAGCCCATGACTATGGTAGATAGAACTTCATATCTCCCTAGCGGCCATGCGCAATAGGATCACTATACGCAATAGGAACATATTATGCATTGTGCACGTGGAATTTTATAAAATGTTCTTATAGTTTAATCGTTAAGAAATGTTTTCCATTTGTCACATCTGTAGTGTTAGCCACAAAGTGATAATGCAGAATTGGCCTCACTATATGATAATGTAGAGTTATCCACAACATAGTAATGTAGCATTGGCCCCGGTATATGACAATGTAACGTTAGCCCCACTATATAATAATGTAATTCTGAGCAACTCACTCTCCTGGCCACGCTCCTTGTTCTTGAGCAGCAGGAGTTTCTTCTCCCTCTGCTGCTTCTCCATCTCCTGCTCTTGGCGGTGTCTCTCCATCTTCTTCTGGTGCTCCAGCAGCTCCTGCTGATGCTTCAGGGCCAGGAGGTCCTGCTGGTGCTGCAACACAACGTTACTACAACTTTAATACAACGTTACTACAACGTTGGTACAACTGCCTGCTGATGCTTTAGAGCCAGGAGGTGCTTCTGCTGCTGCAACACAACGTTACCACAACATTACTACAACTTTACTACAACATTGGTACTACTGCCTGCTGATGGAGTAGAGGGAGAGGGATGGAGGGACATGGGAGGAGGAGGGAGAGGGAGACTGAAAGGGATGGAGGGAGATGGGGAGAGGGAGAGGAATGGAAAGGAGAGAGGGAGGGAGACATGGTCACAGATTGTCTGATATCATCTTATCTAGATAAACAAAAAACACACGCTTCAACACACACTCTAACACACTTCCTTTCAATGGCAAATATGCATGTATCAGACAATCTAAAACCAATGGCTGACGTCAATATCACTAGATTTCAACAGCAAGTATCCCCTACAGATTTCATAGCTTGGAAACAGATTACTTGAATTTCTTCTCAAGAGGAAGTCAGCACAAAATGCCTAAATGACTGAATGATAAAAGCCTCACTATGGACAGTTGTTGCATAATTTCAACCAGTACAGGTGGGTGTTGACTGGAACGGAGCAGAATAGAATACAGTCAGCAAGCTGTCAAGGCATAATGCGGAGCTAGTGATGTGTCAACTGGAGCTTTCAGACAGAGCTATTTTTAGCCTGGGCTGCCTCTCTCCCATTGGCTGAAGCTGCGGCCGTGGCAACACGGGAGGCCTGTTTACAGAGCAAACTGTTTCTCTCGTTGTCACACACACGTATGAGCCAGTACACATGCATACACAGTTTCTCAAGGACTGGGTTCCCATGGAGATCAGAAAAGCAACCCAACTCAACCGGTGGATCCAGTTACATCCAACACACACACACACACACACACACACACACGTGTACAGGCATGTCCTCTCCTACACCCATTCTCTCTGTCATTAAAACAGCACATTGGCATTCTGCTGAGCCAGAATGCCCTCGAGCAAAGGCGATGGAGGGATGGAGAGATGGAGAAGAGCAGGGGGTGGGAGAGGAGACAAAAACACACACACCTTAACATGCTCCTGTAGCTGGACCTCATGCTGGCGTGAGAGCTGCTCGTGTTGCCGCTGGAACTCGGCGATGAGCAGCTGTCTCTGGATCTGCTGTTTGTGTTTGAGGGCCAGCAGCTCCTGCTGCAGCTGCTGCTCCCGCTGACCTGGGACCTGTCCTTGGTGGCCCTGGTCGCCTGGTCGCGGTGCCAGGCCAAAGGGCTGGTCCAGCCGCAGGTCCATGGGGATGGCGGCCGGGGGCACCTGCATGGGCAGTGCCGCGCTCACGTCGACTGGGGAGAGGCAGAGAGAGAAGGGGTTACTGACTGATTTTTCATGGTTGTTGTTCCTTTGTGACGTAGGGTTCAATCAAAAGATAAAGGATAGTCTTTCCCAAGGCTCTTTCTCACACACACTGACTCAAACACACTAATGCACACAAGTAGTTGCAGGTCCTATAGGAGCCGATTCAATGACATTGAATGACCCATAGAATAGAATAGCCACCCGACATCATTGAATAGCTCTCAGCTTTGGCGAAAGGCTAAATTAGTCTTCATTCTAGGACTACATGGCACGGATGCTAGTTTAACGATGGCAGTTTTGACACACTAGGGTCAACGTAGACGCATAGTGTGGTGGCAATGTACCACGATAGGAGTTTTGTGATGTTGGGAGTGACAAAAGGCTGCAAACAAATGGACAAAAGCACTGAGAACAACTACTATGTGTGTACGTGCAAGCATTGCCACAATACGTGTGGACTGGGAATAGATGAATGGGTGAAGTATGCTCACGATGAGCGAGAGGAGGGGTGTGTGTGTGTGTATGTGTGTGTGCGTGTATTTGCGTGTCTATGTGTGTGTTTGTGTGTGTGTGCATGCATGCATGCGAGTCTGTGTGTGCATGTGTATCCCAAAAAAGGATCCCCATTCATTTCCACTGTGTCAGCTCACAGCAGGGCACTAATCTCAAAGAGCAGAATGCCACGAGTTCAAGGGAAAAGAACAGCACTACAATGATCCTGGCCAGAAGAGAGACTATGGATGGGGATTAGGGCCAAACAAAAGAGGTCCCCCTCAAAAGGTCACAGAGTTTATCAATGCAGAGAAAATAATAGACTGCCAATATTCTTTCCCCCTCCCCCTATATATAATCTAAACTATACTGTCCGCAAGTAACTGTTCTTCTTTAGGAAGTAACGATAGAAGTAGCCGATTCTAATGAGCTACATGGACACTGAAAAGACAATCCAAAAGAGGACATATGTGACTCGTTTCAGGAAACTAGGCGTATGTCGCGCGTCACTACTTCACAGGAGAGGCATTTGAATGTAAACATTTATTTTTTATCAAAATGAGTTTTTTGGCAGAAATGCCTTCTGGAACATGTGAACTTTCATGTGCCTTAATAACAAACTTGTATGCCATCTCTAAATACAAAATTGTTATATTACAAGCCTAGTTGGTTTAGCCACAGAAAAAGACAGGAACCTTCCCGCTGCCATGATTGGCTGAGATAATGGATGGGCTGGACATGCCGAGAGATGAGTTCGGATTGGTCTGCCATGTAGCATGCTTCTGTCAATAACATGAGCTGCTCAGTATATGTAGGTAATCTGTTCCTTTTTTGAAAGATGCTCTCCACTTTCTGGAAGACCGATTTTTGAAATCAGTGGAATATCCGGTGGAAGCAGAGAATGATAGCTAAGGAGAGTAAATTCTGGTGTTTTATTGCAAATATGCGGACGGAGTCGAAAAGAGAACACACAGAACGCTGTTGTATAAAACACCTGTCTCAAGATTACATCTTCAAACTAAGGGTAACCATGGCTTCCGTGACAGAGAGGGAGAAGCGATCATCCATGTATTCGGGTAAGAGAGTCTAGCTAGCTACATTTTCAGATATTATACGTTTCTAATTTTGTCAGAAAGTTGTTTTCATTGCAAGTTAAAGCGTACTGTTAGCTAGCTAGCTAACGTTAGCTGGCTGGCTCGCTAGCTAACGTTACGTGTAGTAATATTCATATCTCAGAGCCATTTGCATTGCTAGTTATAGCCTAATGTTAGCTAGTTAGCTAACATTGAACCTAGTTGGTTAGTTTTAGCTACCAGCAGATTCATGCAGGGTAGTAATGTTATGAGTTGGGATTATGGTTCATTGCTTAGCTAGCTAGATACATATCTAAACAAAAGACTACACTATGCAAGTAACCATTTCACTGTACCGTTTATACCAGGGGTGTCAAACTCATTTTAGCTCAGGGGCCACATGGAGGAAAATCTATTCCCAAGTGGGCCGGACCGGAAAAATCATGGTATATATAACTTAAAAACAACAACTTTAGATTGTTTTCTTTGTTTTAATACGATCAACATACAACATAAAGCTGGAGCCTGAGGACAGTGTGTCCAAAATAGTACAAGCACAACATCACTATTAATCATAAAACACGTCAAGTTTATTTGAAAATTCTAAAGAAAAAGAACACACAAACACACAATGCCTCAGTGATTAACAGAACTGTTTCACAG
Source organism: Coregonus lavaretus (assembly GCF_964263955.1). Lineage (NCBI taxonomy): Eukaryota > Metazoa > Chordata > Actinopteri > Salmoniformes > Salmonidae > Coregonus > Coregonus lavaretus. The sequence goes on along the minus strand of NC_139992.1, from coordinate 61,573,633 downwards.
ATGACAGAACTATATCAGGGTGTCATTTCTCAGGCAGAAATGTAGATAAAAATAATGAAATCCTGTTCCCCAAACAAGTGCAAGAACCACAGAGTCAAGAATAGGTTAAATATACAAATAAAATAAAATCAATTAAAAACAATAGCACATCAACATAAAAACATATAAACATAAAGCTGGAGCCTGAGGACAGTGTCCAAAAGCACAACATCACTATTAATCATAAAACACATCAAGTTATTTGAAAGTTCTGAGGACAAAGAACACACAAACACACAATGCCGCAGTGATTAACAGAACTGTTTCACAGATCACAGAACTATATCAGGGTGTCATTTCTCAGGCAGAAATGTAGATAAAAATAATGAAATCCTGTTCCCCAAACAAGTGCAAGAACCACAGAGTCAAGAATAGGTTAAATATACAAATAAAATAAAATCAATGAAAAACAATAGCACATCAACATAAAAACATATCAACACAAATCTGAAAGCGTTGCTCAAACTCCCGTAACAGTCCCGTTATTTTATCTTTGAACCACTTCATGTCTGCCACATGTTGGGTCGCGCACACATTTTTCAGACAGGGGAAGTGAGCTGCATCACCACCGGCAAGTTGCGTCTCCCACAATGACAGCTTCAACTTGAAAGAACGTATGCTGTCATAATACTGCGTGACAACTTTGTTGCGCCCTTGCAGCTGTTTGTTCAAGTTATTCAGGTGCTCTGTAACATCCACCATAAATGCAAAGTCCTGCATCCATTCTGCGGAATGAAATTCTAACACTGGTTTGCCCTTTTCTTCCATGAACTGTTCAATTTCTTCTCGTAAATCAAAGAAACGCCTCAGCACAGCACCTCGGCTTAACCATCTTACCTCAGTGTGGTATGGCAGGCCATAGATGTGGTCTTTCTCTCTGAGAAGGCTGTCAAACTGACGGTGATTCAGGCTTCTGGATCGGATGAAATTAACAGTTTGGATGACCACCTTCATGACGTTATCCATCTTTAATGACTTGCAACACAAAGCCTCCTGGTGCAAAATACAGTGAAAAGTCAAAAAATCACGTCCTCCATTTGCAGATTGCACTTTCTCTCTGAACTTTGTCACAACGCCTGCTTTTTTCCCGATCATTGAGGGCGCACCATCTGTAGCCAGGCTGACAGCGCGGGACCAGTCCACTCCGACCCTGTCCAGCGCGCCGACGAGTGCGGTAAAAATATCAGCTGCTGTCGTTGTATCTGTCATCGGCACCAACTCCACGAACTCCTCGGTGACGGTGAATGTGTCATCTATAATAATAATTATAATATGCCATTTAGCAGACGCTTTTATCCAAAGCGACTTACAGTCATGCGTGCATACATTTTTTTGTGTATGGGTGGTCCCGGGGATCGAACCCACTACCTTGGCGTTACAAGCGCCGTGCTCTACCAGCTGAGCTACAGAGGTCATCAACTCCGCGGATGAAAATGGCCAGTTGTGCAACATCTGTAATGTCCGTGCTTTCATCAATTGCAACCGAAAACGCAATAAATGACTTTACTTTTTGCTTCAACTGGCTGTCCAAATCCACTGAAAGATCGGAAATCCTGTCTGCAACTGTGTTTCTTGTCAGGCTGATATTTGCAAAAGCCTGCCGCTTTTCAGGGCACACAATCTCCGCTGCCTTCATCATGCATGTTTTTACAAATTCCCCCTCACTAAATGGTTTTGAAGCCACTGCGATTTCATTAGCAATGAGGTAGCTAGCTTTCACTGCAGCGTCACTGATGTCTCGGCTGTGAGTAAACACAGACTGCCGTTTCTTCAAACCCGCCAACAGTTCATTCACCTTCTCTCATCTCCGCTGTCCTTGAAAGTTGTCATATTTGTCGGCATGAAGACTCACATAGTGGCGACGAAGGTTATATTCTTTCAGCATAAATAGGATGACCATTTTTCTTGGAACACTCTGCACTCTGCGTCCACTTTTCTTTTTTTTGACAGAGACATATTGGGGCAATGAGGGTGCCAAAGCACATAATGTTAAAAGTAGAAGCCGTAATAAATATCGCGGGCAAAACAAAGTAGCTCATTGGCTGCACGTGCTTGACCTACTTGCTCTGCCCCGGTATAAACAGTTTGCTTGCTTAACACAATTGCTATTGCGCCATCCAGTGGACGCAATTGGAACAGCAGTTTATTTTATAGAAAAATTGTAGCGCATTTTTATACTTTACAAAATTATTATTAACTATTTTATTTTTTTATCATCTCGCAGGCCGGATTAAACCCGTTTGACACCCCTGGTTTATACCTTCTGTATCCTGAGCATGTTACAAATACACCTTTTTTTTAGGGGGTAGATCAGCTTTAATATTGCAGATATTTTTTTTTTTTTCTTTATTTTTTTTTAGTAGACGCTCTTATCCAGAGCGACTTACAAGAACAATTAGGATTAAGTGCCTTGCTCAAGGGCACGTCGGCAGATTTTTCCCCTAGTCGGCTTTGGGGATTAGAACCAGCGACCTTTCGGTTACTGGCACAACGCTCTTAACCACTAAGCTACCTGCATCATTTCCAATCCCCCATATGTTTTTTTCTCTCACAAATAGTGGGGAGAACAAGTATTTGATACACTGCCGATTTTGCAGGTTTTTCCTACTTACAAAGCATGTAGAGGTCTGTAATTTTTATCATAGGTACACTTCAACTGTGAGAGACGGAATCTAAAACAAAAATACAGAAAATCACATTGTATGATTTTTAAGTAATTAATTTGCATTTTATTGCATGACATAAGTATTTGATCACCTACCAACCAGTAAGAATTCTGGCTCTCACAGACCTGTTAGTTTTTCTTTAAGAAGCCCTCCTGTTCTCCACTCATTACCTGTATTAACTGCATCTGTTTGAACTCGTTACCTGTATAAAAGACACCTGTCCACACACTGAATCAAACAGACTCCAACCTCTCCACAATGGCCAAGACCAGAGAGCTGTGTAAGGACATCAGGGATAAAATTGTAGACCTGCACAAGGCTGGGATGGGCTACAGGACAATAGGCAAGCAGCTTGGTGAGAAGGCAACAACTGTTGGCGCAATTATTAGAAAATGGAAGAAGTTCAAGATGACGGTCAATCACCCTCGGTCTGGGGCTCCATGCAAGATCTCACCTTGTGGGGCATCAATGATCATGAGGAAGGTAAGGGATCAGCCCAGAACTACACGGCAGGACCTGGTCAATGACTTGAAGAGAGCTGGGACCACAGTCTCAAAGAAAACCATTAGTCTCACACTAAGCCGTCATGGATTAAATTCCTGCAGCGCACGCAAGGTCCCTGTGCTCAAGCCAGCGCATGTCCAGGCCCATCTGAAGTTTGCCAATGACCATATGGATGATCCAGAGGAGGAATGGGAGAAGGTCATGTGGTCTGATGAGACAAAAATAGAGCTTTTTGGTCTAAACTCCACTCGCCGTGTTTGGAGGAAGAAGAAGGATGAGTACAACCCAAAGAACACCCCATGAATCATGGAGGTGGAAACATAATTCTTTGGGGATGCTTTTCTGCAAAGGGGACAGGACGACTGCACCGTATTGAGGGGAGGATGGATGGGGCCATGTATCGCAAGATCTTGGCCAACAACCTCCTTCCCTCAGTAAGAGCATTGAAGATGGGTCGTGGCTGGGTCTTCCAGCATGACAACGACCCGAAACACACAACCAGGGCAACTAAGGAGTGGCTCTGTAAGAAGCATCTCAAGGTCCTGGAGTGGCCTAGCCAGTCTCCAGACCTGAACCCAATAGAAAATCTTTGGAGGGAGCTGAAAGTCCGTATTGCCCAGCGACAGCCCCGAAACCTGAAGGATCTGGAGAAGGTCTGTATGGAGGAGTGGGCCAAAATCTCTGCTGCAGTGTGTGCACTTGGTGGCAAAACCCTTGTTGGCAATCACAGAGGTCAGACGTTTCTTGTGGTTGGCCATCAGGTTTGCACACATCTCAGGAGGGATTTTGTTCCACTCCTCTTTGCAGATCTTCTCCAAGTCATTAAGGTTTCAAGGCTGATGTTTGGCAACTCGAACCTTCAGCTCCCTCCACAGATTTTCTATGGGATTAAGGTCTGGAGACTGGCTAGGCCCCTCCAGGACCTTAATGTGCTTTTTCTTGAGCCACTCCTTTGTTGCCTTGGCCGTGTGTTTTGGGTCATTGTCATGCTGGAATACCCATCCACGACCCATTTTCAATGCCCTGGCTGAGGGAAGGAGGTTCTCACCCAAGACTTGACGGTACATGGCCCCGTCCATCGTCCCTTTGATGCGGTGAAGTTGTCCTGTCCCCTTAGCAGAAAAACACCCCCAAAGCATAATGTTTCCACCTCCATGTTTGACGGTGGGGATGGTGTTCCTGGGGTCATAGGCAGTATTCCTCCGCCTCCAAACATGGCGAGTTGAGTTGATGCCAAAGAGCTCGATTTTGGTCTCATCTGACCACAACACTTTCACCCAGATCTCCTCTGAATCATTCAGATGTTCATTGACAAACTTCAGATCACCGACCATTTCGAATACCACCGTACCTTCTCCGCTATGCAATCCGGTTTCCGAGCTGGTCATGGGTGCACTTCAGCCACGCTCAAGGTCCTAAACGATATTATAACCGCGATTGATAATAGACAGTACTGTGCAGCCGTCTTCATCGACCTGGCCAAGGCTTTCGACTCTGTCAACCACCGCATTCTTATTGGCAGACTAAATAGCCTTGGTTTCTCAAATGACTGCCTCGCCTGGTTCACCAACTACTTCTCGGATAGAGTTCAGTGTGTCAAATCGGAGGGCCTGTTGTCTGGACCTATGGCAGTCTCTATGGGGGTGCCACAGGGTTCAATTCTTGGGCCGACACTTTTCTCCGTGTATATCAATGATGTCGCTCTTGCTGCTGGTGACTCTCAGATCCACCTCTACGCAGACGACACCATTTTGTATACATCTGGCCCTTCATTGGACACTGTGTTAACAAACCTCCAAACGAGCTTCAATGCCATACAACACTCCTTCAGTAGCCTCCAACTGCTCTTAAACACTAGTAAAACTAAATGCATGCTTTTCAATCGAACGCTGCTGGCACCCGCCCACCCGACTAGAATCACCACTCTCGACGGGTCTGACCTAGAGTATGTGGACAACTACAAATACCTAGGTGTCTGGTTAGACTGTAAACTCTCCTTCCAGACTCACATAAAGAATCTCCAATCCAAAGTTAAATCTAGAATCGGCTTCCTATTTCGCAACAAAGCCTCCTTCACTCATGCTGCCAAACATGCCCTCGTAAAACTGACTATCCTACCGATCCTTGACTTCGGCGATGTCATTTACAAAATAGCCTCCAACACTCTACTTAGCAAATTGGATGTAGTCTATCACAGTGCCATCCATTTTGTCTCCAAAGCCCCATACACTACCCACCACTGTGACCTGTACGCTCTTGTTGGCTGGTCCTCACTACATGTTCGTCGTCAAACCCACTGGCTCCAGGCCATCTATAAATCACTGCTAGGCAAATCCCCGCCTTATCTTAGCTCATTGGTCACCATAGCAGCACCCACCCGTAGTCTGCGCTCCAGCAGGTATATCTCACTGGTCATTCCCAAAGCCAACACCTCCTTTGGCCGCCATTCCTTCCAGTTCTCTGCTGCCAATGACTGGAACGAATTGCAAAAATCTCTGAAGCTGGAGACTCTTATCTCCCTCAATAACTTTAAACATCAGTTGTCAGAGCACCTTACCGATCACTGCACCTGTACACAGCCCATCTGAAATTAGCCCACCCAACTACCTCATCCCTATATTGTTATTTATTTTGCTCTTTTGCACCCCAGTATCTCTATTTGCACATAATCTCTTGCACATCTAGCATTCCAGTGTTAATACTATTGTAACTATTTTGCACTATAGCCTATTTATTGCCTTACCTCCATAACTTGCTACATTTGCACACACTGATTTTTGACTTTATGTTTTTTACCCCATATGTAACTCTGTGTTGTTTTTATCGCACTGCTTTGCTTTATCTTGGCCAGGTCGCAGTTGTAAATGAGAACTTGTTCTCAACTGGCTTACCTGGTTAAATAAAGGTGAAATCGCACCAACTGTTGTCACCTTCTCACCAAGCTGCTTGGTGATGGTCTTGTAGCCCATTCCAGCCTTGTGTAGGTCTACAATCTTGTCCCTGACATCCTTGGAGAGCTCTTTGGTCTTGGCCATGGTGGAGTGTTTGGAATCTGATTGATTGATTGCTTCTGTGGACAGGTGTCTTTTATACAGGTAACAAGCTGAGATTAGAAGCACTCCCTTTAAGAGTGTGCTCCTAATTTCAGCTCGTTACCTGTATAAAAGACACCTGGGAGCCAGAAATCTTTCTGATTGAGAGGGGGTCAAATACTTATTTCCCTCATTAAAATGCAAATCAATTTATAACATTTTTGACATGCGTTTTTCTGGATTTTTTTGTTTTTATTCTGTCTCTCACTTTTCAAATAAACCTACCATTAAAATTATAGACTGATCATTTCTTTGTCAGTGGGCAAACGTACAAAATCAGCAGGGGATCAAATACTTTTTTCCCTCACTGTATATGGGACGGCTGTCAATCCTTTAGTCCTTAAATGAAACTGGTATACTTTTTTATTTATCACAATTTTCTTTAACCAATTATGTTCTTTAATGCAGGGCCGACAGACAAGTTCCTTACTTTTTCCCCTTTCCACTTTCCTCTTCCATTTTTTGCGGTAATGCTGCCATTATTTGGTTGTAATTTTGGCTAGAGCAGACATTTCCATTTTTGTTAGCTGCATGTGCGACATAACTCCACCAGTCCTACCAATGATATCATTTACAAAGAGTATACATTTTTTTTTTTCAAAAAATTATGTTTTTTATTTATATTAATTAGTATATTTGTGTTTTACCACAATATTTGTTGCATAATTTGTTCTGTAGTTTCTGTAGGATTAAATTGAAATTGCAACCAACTTTCTATGGCTTGTTTTAGAAATAGTGATATTTGGGAGATGATTTCCTTTTCAAATAACTGAAAGTGAGAGGTTGTAATCTGAATAAAGGGAAAAAGGCCATTCTTGAATATTGGGTGAGACAATCTTACTAATTTGCTAGAGAATCAGTTCGGATTTAAGTATAACTTTTGTATGACTGAAGCTTTTAGTGATAGTTCTAATGCTTTAATATTTAATAATTTCTGTCCTCCGAATTCATATTCATTATATAAATAGGCCCGTTTAATTTTGTCTGGCTTGCCTTTCCAAATAAAATTGAAATTTTTTTTCTCATATAATTTAAAAAACTGTTCGCTAGGCGTAGGCAAGACCATAAGCAAATAGGTAAACTGGGATAATACTAAAGAGTTAATCAGGGTGATTTTTCAACAAATTGACAGGTATTTACCTTTCCATGGTAGCAAGATCTTATCTATTTTTGCTAACCTTCTATTAAAATGTATTGGAGTGAGATCATTTATTTCATTTGGGATATGTATTCTGAGTATATCCACATCACCATCAGACCATTTTATTGGTAAACTACATGGTAATGTAAAATTTTTATTTTTTAGTGATCCAATACGTAATATAGTACAGTTATCATAATTTGGTTGTAATCCAGAGTGGTTAGAAAATGTATCTAAATCTTCTATGAGGCTGTGGAGGGATTCAAGTTGTGGATTTAAAAGAAAACATGAATCATCAGCGTACAATGACACCTTTGCGTACAAGCCCTGGATTTCTAATCCCTTGATATTATTGTTGGATCTGATTTTAATAGCTAACATTTCGATGACCATAATAAATAGATATGCCGATAGTGGACAACCTTGTTTCACTCCTCTTGACAGTTTAAAACTTTCAGAGAAATAGCCATTATTTACTATTTTACACCTAGGGTTACTATACATTATTTTAACCCATTTTATAAGAGATTCTCCAAAATTGAAATGCTCCAGGCATTTATATATAAACCCCAGTCGTACTTTAATGCAAATGCCCTTTCGAAGTCTGCAGGCCTGGTTTCCCAGATTTTTCATAGTGTTCTACTGTTTCCAGTACTTGCCTTATATTATCTCCAATGTATCATCTATGTAAAGAACCTGTCTGATTAGAATGAATAATTATTTTTGAGCCATGTAAATATTGTTTTTCTTTTGTTATTATCTGCTAAGCCATTACCAATACACTTTTATTTTATTTGATATAGTGTGTTTATCAGAGACGGTACTGTGAAGAACAACATGACCTGCACCAAAGTCAAATTAGGATATAACATTAGGCCAAAGAGACAGTGTCCAAGTTCTAAAATTATCCAGTAGAATGGCCTGCTTTTATTTCGTCACACTCACAACCGTAAGCTATTTTCTGTAATTAGCTCACCATTAACTTGTAAATGCTGATCTTGTTATGAGTTTATTTTCCTGTAATAATGAATACAAATTGGCTATCGTTATGACGTTGTCAGCTGTATGATATGGTCATTATTTGACCTGGCGAGCAAGCTAACCTAACGTTAGCTAGCTAGCTAACAAGCTAGAAATGAATCAAAACATTGTTTATAAAGTTGCTTTTAGTTGCCTGGTTTGCTAGATTGACATATACTAAATTCATTTTTAAACAGATGGGTTTATTGGTGTTATAATACACCAGTTATGCTATTTTGGACCACCAGGCTGCTGTCGTGCAGCCTGTCGTTTTTGTGTTCATACTTTTTCATAACGACAACAAGTTTGATGTCGGACGACAATAGAATGTTCATGATGTCACTGTGACAACTGTCTACAGACATGCTGATAGATGTAGTATAAACCAGCCTTTAGTCTTTAAATCTTTGGTTGTTTAGTACACTATCGTACTCACTCTGTTTAGCACATGGCTTCACATGTGAATCCTTAAAGAGATGGGTGGAGTTAAGGCTTAAGAGGGTGTGAACAATGCTGAATGGGTGTAGACAAAGAAGAGCTCTCCAGTAGGTGTACCAAAACATTCAAAGGCCATTTACTCAAAAGTGGGATTAGAACTTTATCAACTTTCAAAGCAGAATTACTTTCCCATTGTTCCTCTACTATAGTGTATGATATACCATTTTCTAGCTCTGAGTCTCTACTTTTATCCAATGTAAAAAACACAATTTCAAATGTTGCTACATAAGACCGAATCAAGCCGGTCGGTCACATATAGCACATGTCAATAATTGTTCTATGGATGTGTGTGTATGTGGACATGAGGGTGTGAGTGGGTGTATGTGTGTGTATGTGTCTGTGCATACGAATGGGAGTGTGAAGGAGGTTGAATATGAATATGTGTAGGAGGGAGGGAGAGAATGGGTGTGTGGATGCATAGGGGATGTGTTGTATGTGAATGAAGGAGAATGGATGAGTAAGTTGATATATGGACGAGTGTAAATGTGTCTGAGACGAAGGGAGGGTGGGAAAAGAAGGGAGGTTGGGATAAACTTTGCCTGGATGGGTAAGGGAGGGCAAGGATGGGAGGGGGTGATAAGCTTGGCTTGGGTGGGATAAAGGGGGGAGGTGGAGAGGGAAGGGTTGGCTTGGGAGAGAGAGAAGGAAGGATTGAACTATACTATAATGTAATTGTATTATTACTTGCAAACCTGCTGTAAAATGAATAAGAGTTCTGGACAGATTAGGAGATGACGTTGAGTCATTATTATTCCTTGTTTGTCATTACAGTTAAGATTCAATGGTGGTTATTGGTGAGAGTGGAGAGGGGCTTTATCTGAGGGATTGGGATGGGGTGACTGGGAGGGCTTCTGACACTTCTCTGAAGTGTGTGTGAGGCCTCCATTCATCCCACTTCAGTCACTCAGTGGACCCACTCTCCCAAAGTAGACCCCCACCAGCTACTATACTTTAATTACATTTACAAGGTACTTAAGTGGCTGTCTTCCTCCAATGTATGTACAATGACATAATCCACAGTCTGTCGGTACATTAGGACAGGAGTTGGATCTTAAAAAACCCTAAATAGGTATAGCACCTCAAAATACAAAGAAGTACTTTGCTTTATGTTTTTTGAGTGTTCTCTGTTCAATGCCTGCTCAGCCCACATACTCCCATGCTCTATATATGTAATGTATACAATAACTATATATTCATACTATGACTCTCCCATTCCATGGAATGCCCACCGCCCTCATATGACATGTCTGCTAAAATGTTTTATCTGGTTATTCAATGATAGACAGAACAGACAAGGTTAACTTTGACTCTATACAAGTAAAGACCAACAAAATACAACTTATTACTAGGAATGTGCACAGGTTTCATGATGGGGGAAAAAAGCATATGGTTCTTGAACACTTAAAGAGATTATCAGCAGATGTGATTATTCTGCAAGAGTTACATTTTTAAAAAATGAGAAATGTAATATTTAAAGAGGAGCTGGGTTGGAGAGGCCTATGCTGCCCTTATATCCCAGCGCACGGATCAAGAAGGCCATTTTCTAATGTTGAATTGTACATTACTTGGTGAAAAATACACATTTATGTCATTGTATATCCCACCAGGGGCACATTTGGTGTTTTTATATAGAATTCAAGCTATATTAGATCAAATCCAGACAGGAACTATTATTTTAGCAGGCGACCTAAATCATACATTCGATAAGATTGACAGACGTAGTAATAAACTAGTCTCCCAGTCCCTGCTGCTGAAAAACATCCCCACAGCATGATGCTGCCACCACCGTGCTTTACCGAATTACAAAACAGAAATGGGTCAGAGCGAAATAATTAGACTTCTACGGAGAGAAACGGAGAGACGCTTTGGGGCTGAGTGAAGTAAAACGCCCAATGTCCAGATTCTAAGTTGGAAATTTATTTATTTTTTACTCAGCGATCTACACACAATACCCCATAATGACAAAGTGAAAACACGTTTTTAGAAATGTTTGCAAATGTATTAAAAATTAAAAACAGAAATACCTTATTTACATAAGTATTCAGACCCTTTGCTATGAGACTCGAAATTGAACTCAGGTGCATCCTGTTTCCATTAATCATCTTTGAGATGTTTCTACAACTTGATTGGAGTCCACCTGTGATAAATTCAATTGATTGTACATGATTTGGAAAGGCACACACCTGTCTATATAAGGTCCCACAGTTGACAGTGCATGTCAGAGCAAAATGAGGTCGAAGGAATTGTCCGTAGAGCTCCGAGACGGGATTGTGTCTGCAACATTGAAGGTCCCCAAGAACACAGTGGCCTCCATCATTCTTAAATGGAAGAAGTTTAGAACCACCAAGACTCTTCCTAGAGCTGGCCGCACGGCCAAACTGAGTAATGGGGGGAGAAGTGTCTTGGACAGGGAGGTGACCAAGAACCTGATGGTCACTATGACACAGCTCTAGAGTTATTCTGTAGAGATGGGAGAACTTTCCAGAAGGACAACCATCACTGCAGCACTCGACCAATCAAGCCTTTATGGTAGCGTGACCAAACGGAAGCCACTCCTCAGTAAAAGGCACATGACAGCCCACTTGGAGTTTGCCAAAAGGCACCTAAAGACTCAACAGACCATGAGAAACAAGATTCTCTGGTCTGATGAAACAAAGATTCAACTAATTGGCCTGAATGCCAAGCGTCACGTCTGGAGGAAACCTGGCACCATCCCTATGGTAAAGCATGGTGGTGGCAACATCATGCTGTGGGGATGTTTTTCAGCGGCAGGGGCTGGGAGACTAGTCAGGATCGAGGCAAACATGAATGAAGTAAAGTACAGAGCGATCCTTGATGAAAACCTGCTCCTGAGCGCTCAGGACCTCAGACTGGGGTGAAGATTCACCTTCCAACAGGACAACAACCCTAAGCACACAGCCAAGACAACGCAGGAGTGGCTTCGGGACAAGTCTCTGAATGTCCCTGAGTGGCCCAGCCAGAGCCCAGACTTGAACCCGATCGAACATCTCTGGAGAGACCTGAAAATACCTGTGCAGCGACACTCCCCATCCAACCTGGCAAAGCTTGAGAGGATCTGCAGAGAAGCATAGGAGAAACTCCCCAAATGCAGGTCTGCCAAGCTTGTAGCGTCATACCCAAGAAGACTCGAGGCTGTAATCGCTTTCAAAGGTGCTTCAACAAAGTACTGAGTAAAGGGTCTGAATACTTATGTAAATGTGATATTTCCGGGTTTTATTTTTAATAAATTAGCAAAAACTTATAAAAACATGTTTTTGCTTTGTCATTATTGGGTATTGTGTGTAGATTGATGAGGAAAAAAAACAATTTAAACCATTTTAGAATAAGGCTGTAACCTAATAAAATGTTGACAAAGTAAAGGGGTCTGAATACTTTCCGAAGGCACTGTATGCAGTCAGACAAATCCATACACATTTGAACATGCACAAAAGCATGGACACACACATACACAAACACATACAGTGCCTTCAGAAAGTATTCATACCCCTTGACTTATTCCACATTGTATTGTTACAGCCTGAATTCAAAACTGATTTCTTCTCACCATCTACACACAATACCGCATAATGACAAAGTGAAAATATGTTTTTTGAAACATTTGCAAAGGAGTGGTATTGAAAAACAGAAATCTCATTTACATAAGTATTCACACCACTGAGTCATGACTTTGTAGAAGTACCTTTGGCAGCGATTACAGCTGTGAGTCTTTCTGGGTAAGTCTCTAAGAACTTTCCACACCTGGATTGTGCAATATTTGTGCATTATTCTTTTCAAAATTCTTCCAGCTCTGTCAAATTAGTTGTTGATCATTGCTAGACAACCATTTTCAGGTCTTGCCATAGATTCTCAAGTAGGTTTAAGTAAAAACTGTAACCCGGCCACTCAGGAACATTCACTGTCTTCTTGGTAAGCAACTCCAGTGTAGAGTCGGCCTTGTGTTTTAGGTTATTGTCCTGCTGAAAGGTGAATTAATCTCCCATTGTCTGGTGGAAAGCAGACTAAACTAGATTTTCCTCTAGGATTTTGGCTGTGCGTAGCTCCATTCAGTTTCTTTTGTATCCTGAAAAACTCCCCAGTCCTTAACGATTACAAGAATACCCATAACATGATGCAGCCACCACTATGCTTAAAAATATGGAGAGTGGTTCTCATTAATGTGTGGTATTGGATTTGACCCAAACACTTTGTATTTCGGACAAAAAGTGAATCGTTTTGACACATTTTCTTTTGCAGTATTACTTTAGTGCCTTGTTGCAAACAGATGCATGTTTTGGAATATTTGTATTCTGTACAAGCTTCCTTCTTTTCACTCTGTCAATTAGGTTAGTGCTGTGGAGTAACTACAATGTTGTTGATCCATCCTCAGCTTTCTCCTATTACAGCCATTAAACTCTGTAACTGTTTTAAAGTCACCATTGGCATCATGGTGAAATCCCTGAGCGGTTTCCTTCCTCTACGGCAACTGAGTTAGGAAGGACACCTGTATCTTTGTAGTGACTGGGTAATTCATAACTTCACCATGCTCAAAGGGATATTCAATGTCTGTTTTTTTTTACCCATCTACCAATTGGTGCTCTTCTTTGCGAGGCATTGGAAAACCTCCCTAGTCTTTGTGGTTGAATCTCCTTGACTGAGGGGCCTTACAGATACTTGTATGTGTGGGGTACAGAGATGAGGTAGTCATTCAAAAATCATGTTAAACACTATTATTGCACACAGAGTGAGTCCATGCAACTTATTATGTGACTTAAGCAAATGTTTACTCCTGAACTTATTTAGGCTTGCCATAACAAAGGGGTTGAATACTTATTGACTCAAGACATTTCAGCTTTTCATTTTGAATTAATTTGTAAAAAAATACTCCATCATTTGACATTATATATAAGGTATATGTATAGGTCAGTCACAAAATATCTAAATTTAATCAATTTTAAATTCAGACTGTAACAACAAAATGTGGGAAAAGTCAAGGGGTGTGAACACTTTCTGAAGGCACTGTAGGCAGACAGATCCACAAACATGTATTCATGCACAAGCCCAATGAGCAGCGCGAGTGCATGCACACTCACACTCTCAGAGCTGCAGTTTGGGTCCACACACACTGGGTTGGAATGATGCAACATGGCAACAGAGCAAAAAACAATCCCACTGCAACATGAGTTTAGCGGCGGGGATTTGCTGACACGCACAGCACTTACAGTGTGTGTGTGGTGTGTGTGAGTGTGAGACTGTGTGTGAGTGTGAGAGAGAGAGGCAGTATGTGTGTGTGTGTGTGTGCTCTGCAGAGGTGTCGCTGACTGAAGGAGACATGCTGCCGTAGCTGATGGAGATTGATTCCCTGGGATCGCTGGGCGAAGCCCGTTGCATTGTGGGAAGGGACACTTGGGCCACCACTTGGCTATACATCACGCCTAAATCAGCCCCCAGAGAGGTCCTGCAGGTCTGTCTATGCACACACACACACAGAGTAAACACACACACACACACAGTAAACACACACACAGTAAACAGCGAAGCTACCATTTTAACACTGTACTCCATTCAATAACTCTATGCGTCTTCTCATCTCACCATGAGTGTATGCAAAACAAAGATACCCTGACTATCTATCATATCTTTTTCATCACATCCTTTCATGAAACAGAGTGACTCAGTCAATAATGGGGACTGAAAACCAATTATGTGTTCCATTAGAAGAACTAACATATTAACATAAGTAATATTCAGAGTGTAATACATGTACAAGTGCCCTGGCACACGTCAGTTCAAAACATTTCCCTCCAAATGGAACTCACTGAATTCTCTATCAGTGGTTGCATTTCTGCAGACTTAGTTTGCCTAGCGCTTAAAACACTTATATACTGTGGAAAAACAGCAAGCTTAGGATAGAGAGAGAAGATACTAAAACAACAGTATTACATCAAGGCATGCACACATAAGGATGCACATGACCCATATGCACACACATTAGCAGAATCATGGATGTTTCACACACACAAACCCGCATACAAATGCACATGCACAAACTCCTGGAATATTATGTGGATGCTTTCAACTCAAATTTTGAGTCCACGGTGAGAGAAAGAACACCAAGGTATAGAATATCAGTTTCTTTCTCTAATCGATTTCTACTATGAGGAGTGCCACCTGGCACGGTCCCAAGACCAATGCCAGTTAACGAGATACCCTGTGCAACAAAACAAGAGCATTGAAGTCTGCCCTATCAGAGGTGCCCTGGCCTCCCGACTGACCAATCACAGGGTGGCACAGTTGTGGACTATTGCTGAGATGACCAATGGCCTCTTTGGCACCGGGCGGATTTCAGCACGGGCTGCAACACTATACCTCCCTTAGGGCGGCATGCAGAGAAGGGTGGGGCTAAGACATACAGACTACAGTCGCAGTGGGGATGGTGTGTGCCAGTGATTTTGGAGCCTTGCTCTATGGAGAGCTGTCCCACTGAGCGACACGCCTATCTTGACCTCTGACCTTCTGTCCGTCTGGTCAAGTCTGTCAGGTAGCCTTCGGAGACTGGTTGCCCATTGGCTTCTCAGTACCTCAACTACACATATCCAGCAGTTCCACAGCAGTAGTCACTGTTTCCCCAGGTTTCATGTCCACCAGTTCCAAACATAGCCCATTCAGTCTAATTGTCATCCAATGACATGCAGTAAACTTCCACCCATGTGATGTGTGCAAGCACGCACACACACAAACACACACATTCTCACACATGTCAGTGTTTCCACACACAAACAAGCAACAAACACAAGGTCAAACCAACACAAGCTTCATTTGGATGAAAGCAGGTCAAACAGGGCCTTCGGAGAGAATCATTCCACACATTGAGCTCCTTCAGAAACTTCCAGGCCCCTTTGTCTATTGCGCCGCACCCTCAAACATCTCCCATTAACGCACACCTTCCCAGCCCTCCACTTTTCACACAAACAGCTCAAAGTGGTATGCGTCCTCACCCAGAAAGGCATAGTTGGGAGAAGAGCCACTATGCCACAACCCCCATCTCTCTAACTAGGGCAATACCATTTCTGCTCTCGGGGACTTGTAGCTATTGATGCGTCAGGGCGATGGCGTAGCAATGACGTTCGCAGCAGTCCATAGTTAGCTCGGTTCCACAGACAGGGGTTTGTTCTCTGGGCCCTGACAAAAGGTTTGGCGGTTACCCTCCAATGGCACGGACGCCATGCAGTCGTATGGGAACAGGGGAGTTGTTAACCCTGGATGCCCTCCGAGGTTAGGGAGTAATAAAGTAATTAAGAGTGACTACTCCACCAGTGTCAGAGAGAACAAGGACTGGTCTGAGCTGGAGAGACTGATCAACCCACATTCACTGGAATGTCAGAGTGGCTAAACAAGACAGTTCAAATTGTAGTTCTATATCGCGCTAACGATTTACTTTGACTACATTTCATTTCAAGAAAATTTTATAACAGGTCCCAACTGTATTATTAAAGGTAAATTAAATACTGTATATCCATATCATATCTATAGTGCATTCATGTCATGCTATGCAAGAGCTCATATTTAGGTATCTTAATAGATGCATCATTACAATGACAGCGTAGTGTCATCCTTATGGCTGTTCTCAAAAGTGTGCTTCTGCCGTACCAGTGTTAGTGAAAATGCCGAAAGGCCAACCCACGTTTTGAAAATGATGCTGATATATAGCCTGTTCAAGCCCCAATTCCCACAAAGGTCGGTATAGACCTGTACTGTAACTTACCTTCTTCTTCTCCTCACTGAGGTCAATGTTGCATGAAGATCCCCACAGGGTTGAATCCTCACTGTACATTTTATGGATCAAATCATGTAGTTGAAGGTCTATCATAACTATTTTGTAACTCATTACCAGCCCTCCTCTACATCACAATGAAGGTAGTCATACTGGTCTATAACGCACTCATGAAGGGTCTATGTATGAATTCTGTGCAGTCAAAGTAAAGTCAAATCTATTTTCCCATTCATAAACCATTTATAGCTAAGCACTTCATGGTAATTAACTGTGCAGTTTGCGACTCTGATCTATAACACCAACATTAAAGGTCTATGTATGAATTATATGCAGTCAATGTAATGTCATTTCTATTTTCCCACTCATAAAGCATTTATAAACATGCCTCGCTTATCAAAAATAATATGGACACAACACAGAATGTTAAAGGAAATATGAACATTTTATTTACATTTTCCAGATTTAGCTAGCTAGCACAGAAAGCAATTTGCTTAGGACTTTGCCGAAGAGTCCTACTAACTGTTTACATTTTTCTTTTGGACTTTTCTTGAGTAGATTTAACAAAGATTTATATTCAAACCATTCAAATTCAATTCCCCATTTCAGACTCATAGCAATAACTATTTTAGTGCATAAAACATACTAACACAGGGTGGTAAGATAGCTAGCATTTACCCCTTATTCACTAATGTAGCAGCTACTAGCTAAGCCCCTCGCACAATGTCAACACTTTTTACAACTCAGTCAATAAATGTTACAAAATCGTCATAGAATTCATGAAACATTTCTTTCACGAATTGCAAGGACAGACAACCCAACTCAAATTTATACAACTATATCAAAAGGGTACTCACAGTTTACTGCACACACAAAACAAATATTAGACAGCAGGGATCTTGATCCAGGTATCTGCTGTAACCAAGAATTTTGATCTTGCAAGCTACCTAATTAGCTAGCAAGTTAGCAAACCAAATGAATAGCTGGAGCCCTGAGCTGGAGATCATTTATTTGACACATCTTAGATAGTTAACTTATAGTTATAAGATATTTAGCTGGCAACCATTGGTAGAGAATTTCAAGTGTCACTTTATCACCTGTCTTGCGCTGCACAACAGTGGATCGTCACATCACAAAGCTTCAGTTTGCGCCATGTGCTCTTTATAAAGAAAAATACTATGTGACTGGCTCAATCAGCTGCTTTGGGGAATGGCTTTAAATTGAAAAAATTATGCAACAGGGGAAATGAAGAACACAATTTGCTTTATCTATTAACCAAGTGCACAAGTTGACTTCAAGTATTTATTTAAAGATAACTTTTAGTACTGTATTTGTAGCATTAGTCCATTGTTGATATAGTCCCAAAATGTTTTGCATGTCAACAATCAAGTTTTCAAGATGTATAACTTTCAAAATACAGAAATACAGCCGGTATCAAGATAGTTTTTGGGTGGAGTTTTCCTTTAAAAACAAATATTCACATTTATGCAAAAACAAGCTAAAACCGTTTAAACGGTATTGACGGTATTGAAAATCATACCGTGGTTATTTCAATACACCACGGTATACGGTATAGGCCTATACGGTATACTGCCCAAGCCTAGTTGTTTCCGTATTATTTTTGGTAAGTGAGGCATGTTTATAAATACTTAATAAATGCTTTATGAATGGTAAAATAGAATGGCATTGACTGCATACATAGACCTTTAATGTTGGTGGTATAGATCAGAGTGGCAAACCTCACAGGTAATTACCAGCTATAAATGCTTTAGCTATAAATGCTTTATGAATGGGAAAATAGATTTGACTTGACTTTGACTGCATAACATTTATACATAGACCCTTCACGTGTGCGTTATAGACCATTATAGCCAACCTAATTGTTATGTGACCCTGTACTACACGATTTGATCTGTAAAATGTACCCTGAGGATTCAACCCTGTTGGGATCTTCATGAAGTATTGACCTCAGTGAGAAAGAAGAAGTTAAGTCACGTGCGTATACTGGCCAGAGGGGGAAATGGGGCTGGTACAGGGCAGGCTGTATGTATCAGCATAATTTTCAAAACGTGGTGAGAACTGTCATAACGATGACACTACGCTGTCATTGTAATAATGCATCTAAATATGAGCTATTGCATAGCATGACATGAATGCGCTATAGATAAGATATGGATATATTTCATGAACCTTTAATAATGCGGTGGGGACCTGTTATAACATGTTCATGAAATGCTTATGAATGTGTAATGAATGCGTTATGGGTATGTAGTCAAAGTAAATCGTTACCAAACAGGTAATACTGTCACATCTACTCCCGCTCTCCGGCGCTCGACGTCGCCGGTCTACTAACCACCGGTCCTGGCAACCCACCTTTACGCACACCTGGCAACCATCATTACGCACACCTGCATCTCATTATCAGTCACACCTGGACTTCATTACTCCCTTGATTACTTGCCCTTTATATAGGACTCTTTTGTCATCAGTCATCAGGTAGTATTATTTGTGTTTCCATGTCAGAAGCTTCTCATGTTTTGTTATCGTTCCATGTTCGTTGTTATTAAACTCACTAACTGCACCTGCTTCCTGACTCCATGCGTCTACGTTACAAATATGTCCTTTTAGAAACTGCAAATACTATAACATCTATACTTTCCAAGGGATTTGTTGAAGCCCAAGTGCAGGGCATCAGTAGACTGATCATAATTTCCCTCCAGAGCCTTGTTCAAATACCTTTAGAATGTATAATTCCTTCCACACTACAAATTCACTCTACAACCTCGTAAGATCTGTGATAACTTCAAGGAAGGAAGCAAGGAAGGTTGTATTTTCTAAGTATCTTAACAGGCCCATGTCAGCTAGATTACATCTAATTTCCTTCCACACACTATCCCTCTTGACAAATAAGTACATTTAAAGTTTTAGTTACCTATTCTATCACCAGTAGGTAGTCTGTGCATACAATATGTATTTACATCACATTATAACTACGCATCTCTCCCTCGATACTCAAGTGTGGTCCCAAATAGCACAATAATGAAAAAATACGTATTTTCAACATCTTTTCAACCAAATATACCTATTTTCAATATATAGCCTGTTCAAGCCCCAATTCCCACAAAGGTCGATATAGACCTATACTGTAACTTACCTTCTTCTTCTCCTCACTGAGGTCAATGTTGCATGAAGATCCCCACAGGGTTGAATCCTCACTGTACATTTTATGGATCAAATCATGTAGTTGAAGGTCTATCATAACTATTTTGTAACTCATTACCAGCCCTCCTCTACATCACAATGAAGGTAGTCATACTGGTCTATAACGCACACATGAAGGGTCTATGTATGAATTCTGTGCAGTCAAAGTAAAGTCAAATCTATTTTCCCATTCATAAACCATTTATAGCTAAGCACTTCATGGTAATTAACTGTGCAGTTTGCGACTCTGATCTATAACACCATCATTTACCATTACCTATACCTATTTTCAATTTATTTTTAACCTAAAATATAATTTCAACATCTTGTGCTCACAGGGGTAGCTCATGGCGTCTGCCTCTAAGAACTCTTATTTGAGTATAGTCTGCAGGCTTGCACAGCCACAGATCTTTGGGCGAGCGAGGGGTCCTTTCATACCCAGAATGCCTGCTCTACCGTGCCGGCCAAAGAAGGGTTCACCTCAGACTAAACACTGCTCTCGTTTACAGGAGACACGGCCGCCACGTGCTCCATCACTTCTTCCACCCTGCGGCCGGCAATTTCCAGGCCAGGATCTACACACACAGACACACACACAGACGTGCACACACACACACACACACACACACACACACACACACAAACACACACAGACACACGCACACACACAGACACACGCGTATTCGCACACATACACACAACCCATAAAGCCGAGTAAAGCAGAAAAATGCATCCGTTATGCCACTGTGGCACTGGAGAGGAGTGTTCGTGTTACGAGTGGCAGTGGCTAGCTGGCTCCATTCAAACTCATCCCATTAATACAAGTGCAGTAGAGAAGAGCCGCGGCAATCAATGGCTGGCGGTACTAAGGCCAGGGCCCAGGGAATGAATACCCAATTACAGCCACTCATTCTCCCACTGTAGGGGCCACAGAGAGAGCCACAGAGAGAGCCAGTGTAATCACTGCTAAACAACCAGGGCACTCAGGGGATAACCACGCTACCACACTAGAATGCCAAAGAGAGCTATATGGGCTAGAGGCTTGGGGATTGGGTTAGCGAAACAAGCTAACCAGCTAACGGGCTGCGTCTCAATAGTGCAGAGTGGCGTCCTTTTCAAGTCACCTTTTCCTCTTGCTGCGTCGGCATGAAAGAATTGGAAAGATGGAAGTAGAGTACATTTTCTCCATATTGCTTTCACCTGGCCTGTGTTTTCAGATCAGACGAGATGAGGAGAGGAGAAGCCATTGTAGACTATTAAGATGGACGCTGGTACGCAAGTGGAGAACTGTACAGAGCATTGTATGAGGGAAAGGCATACACGCAACCCAACACGCAGGCATGAATGCACACACACAGACACACGTTTAAGTACGCACACACAAACACACACACACCCCAAGCTGCTTCATTCTGAATGCATGATAGTTCCAGGCTGGATTTGTAAGCCAGCATAATGTGACTTGATGCTGGTTTTGTGGGTGACCAACACATGCTGGTACCCTGGTGACCAGCTTATGCTTTTTACAATTATTAGTTTTATTATTAATTTATAAGGGCGGCAGGTAGCCTAGCGGTCGCTGGTTTGAATATCCAAGCCAACAAGGTGAAAAAACTGTCGATGTGCCCTTAAGCAAGGCACTTTACCCTAATTTGCTCCAGGTGCGCCGTACTGCTGTGGCTGACCCTGCAAAACAACACATTTCACTGCACCTCTCCGGTGTATGTGACAATACAACATCCTTATGCTTTTTTTCTTAAGCCTAACACAGAAAACATACACTGGCCACTCAAATCGAATGCCACACAGAACACAACCTTTCACTCCACTAGCACAGCGTATACCAAACTCCCTCCTAGATAGGCAGGACAAAGCACAATCTCTGACGGCGGCGTTTAGACATGATATGTTGACAGTAAAAAAAGCCTAATGTATAACGCTGTCGCTGAAACGCCGCTAGGAGGCAATTAGGTCAGCTAATAGGAGTCGTCGCTCTCTCTGTAATTGTTGCAGAACATTTCTGGTTAAACGCTCCCACCCAACATGGTCCACACACGCACGCACGCACGCACACAGACACATTTGAGCACGCCAACAGCCATATCACTAAACATTTTAATAAGGAGTTACAGTCAGTATCAGAATGGGTGATTAATAATAAACTTATCTTAAATACATCTAAAACTAAAAGCATTGTATTTGGTTCAAAACATTATTTAAGACCTAAACCTCAACTGGAGTGGTGCATAAAGAGTGTGACTATTGAGCAAGTTAAACTCCTAGGAGTAACATTGGATGGTCAGTTATCATGGTCAAGTCATATTGACAAAGTTGTTGGGAAGATGTTCTGCGTTTTTGGCACAAACATCAACTGTACTAGTTGTTCAGGTTCTGGTCTTGTCCCATCTTGATTACTGTCTGGTAATATGGTCAAGTGCAACAAAGGAAGACCTATAAAAAGCTGCAGCTGGCTCAAAACAGAGCAGCACGCCTTGCCCTTAACTGCACATACAGAACTAACATGAACAACATGCATGATAGTCTTTCTTGGTTGAGGGTTGATGAGAGATTAACTGATTCTCTTCTAGTTTTTATGAGAAATATTACTGTGATGAAAATTCCAGATTGTTTGCAAAATCAAATAACATTTAGCTCAGACACCAATACATACCCAACAAGACATGCCACCAGTGGTCTCATCGCAATCCCCAAGTCCAAAACGAATTCACGGCAACGCACAGTATTATACCGTGCCATGATCGACATGGAACTTCCTTCCATTTCCACTAACTCAAGCAAACCGCAAAATTACCTTAAAGGAAATTATTAAACAACATCTTGTGGAAAGGCGTGGACTGTGAGGGGGCACGCACACAAACACGCAAACACACGAAACACATATTTTTGCTGTTGTATTGTTTGTATAATTTCTTAGTTGGATTGTTTGTATATCGTTGTACTTTACATTTGTGTGACTGTTCTTGTCTACCAGTGTATCAGTGTTCTGTTACTTGTCATGTTTTGTGTTTTTTGTGGACCCCATACCAAATAAACAAATAAATATATAATCATATGTAGAGACACACAAACACCCTCACAAATAAGCATCTATGTGTGTGTGTGTGTGTGTGTGTGTGTGTGTGTGTGTGTGTGTATGTGTGTGTGTGTGTTTGCGTGCAAGCACTATAGGGTGTACTACAGA
This sequence comes from Coregonus lavaretus, assembly GCF_964263955.1. Classification (NCBI taxonomy): domain Eukaryota; kingdom Metazoa; phylum Chordata; class Actinopteri; order Salmoniformes; family Salmonidae; genus Coregonus; species Coregonus lavaretus. The sequence continues at coordinate 61,550,502 of NC_139992.1, read as the reverse complement.
GGAAGGTACCACATAAAACTAGGCTGGGAGACTACATTAAGAAACAGTGACACAAAACTGACCTTAGATCAGCAGAGTCTAGGGGACAAGCTCTGCCTACTCCAAGAGGCCTCAATCAACAAACACAGGATCATGGGAAAGATCATAGAAATTGGATATATTTATAGCGCAGGTTAAACCACAGAAGCTACTGGACTGGTATCCCTCCACAGTGGGGATTAGGGATTACCATGTGTGGAATCCCCTGACATTATATCACGGAGCCAATGACCCACACAGATGCTTTAGGGGGGAAAGTAGTTCCCTGACGACCCCTGGAGCGAGACTACTGGTTGGCTGGAGTGGGAAGAAGGGAGTACAGTAGGTGGACGGACAGTAGGTGGACGGACCAATTGCTTTGGTCGTTATGTGGGTTGCGTTTGTTGTGGAGTGTTTGGTGTTACGGTCAGAGAGCGCGTGGTTGTAAAAGGGGTAGGGGGCTGAGAGTCGTATACGTCTGTGTCCTTTGCATGAATACATGTTACATTTGTCCAAGAGTATGTATGCTGCCTCTCTCCCACTTCCTTCTCTCTCTCCTCTCTCTCTCCTCTCTCTCCTTTCTCAAGCTATCTCCCTTCCCCCCCTTCTTTACGCCCCTCTACCTCTCTTCTCCTCCTCCTATCCTCCCTCTCTCCTGCCCACCCCTACCTCTATCTGTCTCTCACATGGATGCACGGTATGTAAACACAGTGATCTGTCTCTCTCTTACAGAGATTACACCCAGTGGATAAACCCACAGTCAAACACGCCCGACTCAGTCCTTAGGCTCCGCATTACTGTAGCGTATCACTTATTTTACATGAAGCGCTACACTCCACCAAACCTCACTCAACCACAAACTGAATCCAACCTAACTCACATTCAACCCCACTCCATCTGCCAGTCAGCTAACAGACAGTTTAGAGTCATAGGTCAAATAAATCAATGTAAGGCTTTTAAACATTAGACAACAGCATAATGCCAAGGGAACAGTCGTGTTGCACTCCTCTTTCAGCCAAAGCCTCAACACCATCCTTCACTCCACCTATTCCTCCCTTCCCTGTCTCCTTTTCTTCTCTCCATTTTGTTTCTTTCCAGTCTGTTTCACACACTGTTCTGCTTCTCTCTCCCTTTCTTTCTCTCCCACCCTTTCCCTCTCTCTCTCTTGCCCTCTCTCCATGTGGTGCAGGGCACACTCTGCGCCAGGACACAGTGAAGTGGGACACACACACAATTTATGCGACACACTGGAGCACACAAGACACCAACACTACACACTAAACACTTTCCAGTCCACGCAGTACACAATTTCAAGATTACATGACACACATAATGCCCCAAAATATTAAGAAGTTACACTAACACAAATAGACAGAAAAAGGAGCAAATCAATGAACTGCATATGGTAAGATACACACAAACACTAGCTCTTTTCCATAAGAACACACAGACCTACGGCGCGCAGTAGTAGGTAGTGGCCACAGCCATCTGCTCCATTGAGTGCTCAAGGCTGTAGAGCAGAGCGTGGGATAACACATCACCACCATTCAATAAACACACAGAGTCTACTCATCTTGTCCCCACACACACACACACACACACACACACACACACACCAACAGCCACAAACAACCCCAAACAGACAAGCACACACAAACACAGGCACACAAACACAGGCACACACACACACACACACACACACACAGAGGACTGGGTACACTCTGTTCAGCGCAGAGCTCCTCTCACCCATCAGTTGTGCTGTCCAGATGGTGTGTGGGTAACGCGATCGCCAGATCAGCCTCACTGAACCAGAGCTAAACTCTCCACCACTGACACAACACACGCCGTAAAACACAGCCTTAGTCCACAGCAGACGTCGGTACAGTGTTCTCAGTCTCCACCTCTCTGTTTTCTCTCTCTGTCTCTCTCCTTCTCTTACTCTGCTCTGTTTGCTCTCGCCCTCCGGCTGTGTCTCTCGCTCATTCAGTCATCTCACTGGTCCCCTCCCCTCTCTCTCTCTCTCGCTCGCTTGCTCTCTCTCTCGGGGCTGGTGACATCAGAGGGCAGTTTTAGGCATGCTGAGTGTTTGTGCTCTTGTCTCTCCCTCTCTCTCTCTCTCTCTCTCTCTGCTTCCTTGAACAGGCTGATCTTTACAGAAGGGACCGACCTACTGTGGGGAACACTGCTTCTCACTGTCTATATCCATCTTTCTCTCTCTTTTCTTTCTTTCTCTCTTTTCTTTCTCTCTCTCTCTAACTCTCTTTACAAATTAGCAAGTCACTGTGGCGGGGTGGCGCTGCGAGACGCCACAATTAGACTGCCTCATTTCTCTCTATCCATCTCTCTTTCTCTAGCATCTATCAATTCTCTCTCTCTCTCTACATCACTATCTTTCTCCTTTTCTATCCCTTCCCTCTAACAGTCTCTTTCTCCATCTCTATCTATCCCTTCTGTCTACCTACATCTTTCTTACTTACTCTCTCCTACCTATCTCAAGTTCTCACTTTCATCTTAGAAAATGTTTCGTTATCTAAAACCTAAAAGGGTTCTTTGACTGTCCCCATAGCATAACGCTTTGAAGAACCCTTTTGGGTTCCAGGCAGAACACTTTTGGTTCCAGGTAGAACCCCATGGAACCCAAAAGAGTTCTACCTGGAACCAAAATGGGTTCTCCTATGGGGACAGCCAAATAACCCTTTTGGAAACCTCTTTTCTAAGAATGTATCCCCCTAGCTGTACAATCACCCCCTCTCGCTTTCTCCCTTTTCCTCCCTCGGCATCCGTCTCCATCCCTCTATAGCATGAGTTCATTCGCTGGACTAGCTGATGGAGGGATCGGAGAGAAGAGAGATTTGCCAAAACCCTTCTCTGGGCAGCATCTGGTATGCTTTCCCATTCATGCATGTCTCTTCACAGTCAACAGCCAGTTGTTGCTAATGCCATCAACACCTCTGGCTGTATGTTGCTATGCCTAACGGTCTCCTCTACTCTTTCTGTCTCTCTCTGGTAACTGTAATGTCAATATGACTTTTAATAGTCTGTCTACTGCTACAGCTCATTGAAATATACATACACATATGTGCGCACCTATGCATGCATACACACGCAGGTACACACATACATGCACACACACACGCTTAATGACCATGCACTGCACACACACAATATTAGTCACTTATATACATACTTGTCCATATGATTATGCGACCGTGTGTGTGCATTGTGTGTGTGCATCGTGTGTGAGTGTGTGTATGTACTGTGTGTCTGCGAGAGGTAACGGGGAGACATTGAACACACCGTTCCACTGAGAAGATCAATGTAGCATTTACTCCTCTGTGACACTGATCAATACACATTTACATTACATTTACATTTACGTCATTTAGCAGACGCTCTTATCCAGAGCGACTTACAGGAGCAATTAGGGTTAAGTGCCTTGCTCAAGGGCACATCGACAGATTTTTCACCTAGTCGGCTCGGGGATTAGAACCAGCGACCTTTCGGTTACTGGCACAACGCTCTTAACCACTAAGCTACCTGCCGAAACGTATCAATAGCAGCCCTCACATATTATTGTCAGCAGGATATGTCTCAAGAGGTTTTTCACAAACCAGGGCCCATATTCACAAAGCGTCTTAGGATCAGGTCCTCCCTGTCCATATAATCCAATTAACTATGACCTAAAAGGCTAAACAGTCTGAGACTCTTTATGAATACTGGCCCAGGAAACACAAACCTATAGTTGGACAGCATTCCTCCTCTGGCTGACTGGGTAGAAGTTCCGAGGTCCTAACTTTTGGATAGAAAAGTGTTGTGTAGCCCCGACATGAATGTAGAATAGGGAATCATGTCAGCTCTATTCCTTACATTTCTATCCGCAACGTTCTGAACATTTCAGTTCGCTGAATACTCTGACCACCCACCAACCCTGTCCTGCTGCCCTGTTCTTCCCTGCACACACACACACACACACACACACACACACACACACACACACACACACACACACACACACACACACACACCACCTAGATGTGATTAGGCCACCTTACCTCTGAGCTCTAGCGTGCCTGACGTCAGTAACACCTAATGGCTCCCACTGTCACTGGACCAAAACACAGGGGGATAAACCCTCCTCATACAAATGCATGCATGTATGCACACACACACACATTGTTAACACACACAAGGAAGTATATAGATAACCATGCATGCATGCCTAGGTGGAAGTCCACATAAAAAACACTATAGTTGTATTAATTTTTTATTTTTTATTTATCTACCTCACTGATACCAAATTCAGCCGTGCCCACTTGTGGCTTATATAAAAATGAGGAATTCCACATCATCCCATAACAAAGTTTGGTTGCTTTCCATTTAACCTCTGCCCCACACACACGCCCCGCACACACACACAAACACACACACACACACCACCCCCACGTGGACCTCTGTGCACACACAAACTCATCTGTTTTTATTTCCACCTCTGGATTGAAAGCCACCTTGGTGAGACGGAAATAGTGTCAACTTCCCTAGGCATGGAAGGTATGGAGATGATTAGGCGTATTCATGAGCCAGCGCCCTTACAAATTCCATTCCATTATTATGGAGGAAGTCTAGAGCGACAGTGAGGTGTGTTTGTTAACTTTCCTCTCCTTCTCTGGGGTGTTTTTGGTTTGTGTTCTCCGTCTGCTGGCATGTGGAATCCGTCTAAACACCTGCCAGAACAGTGTGCTCTGTGTGTGCAGTAAATGATGCAGTGTGCGTGTGTGTAGGAATCCGCGTGGCAGGCGGGCAGATGAGGCTGATGAATAAGTAATGCGCTCGGGAGGAAAACGTATACTCCGACTCCAACAGAGAGAGACATTTACCCCCCCCCCCCCCCCCCTCCCTCTGCTACAAGGGCATGGGGATTTTATATTTTCCTCCTCGGGACACAAGCCTGACTCCAAATATGTGAAATACACCCTAATTTATTATTGATTTATGTTATTTATAATACCTTGTCCCTCTCTCTCTCTCTCTCTCTCTCTCTCTCTCTCTCTCTCTCTCTCTCTCTCTCTCTCTCTCTCTCTCTCTCTCTCTCTTCTCTCTCTCTCTCTCTCTCTCTCTCTCTCTCTCTCTCTCTCTCTCTCTCTCTCTCTCTCTCTCTTTCATTCTCTCTCCCCCTCTCTCTACATTAGCCAAGACACGTTAGCCCTTTCTACAGGAGCCCGAGACAGACATACAATCAGGTCATTACGGTGAAACACACTACATCAAGCGGGCCGGTGCCTGAGTGAGATATGGCCGCCCCTTTGATTAATGCCGCAACGTTAATTATACATAGAGCAAACTTTAAATGAAATGTTGGAGTAATTAGGTATAGCGTTAGCTACTAGCTAGCAGTGCCTTTCAGAGAGAGAGTGTTTGGAAACTGACAGATCAGTCGGTGTGTGTTTCTATCTGTGTGAACACGCGTGCGTGCGAGAGAGAAACTGCTGGAGACTGAAAGCCTTCCCTTTGCTAGTGTTTCTGGGAGCCAGCCAGAGGCCCTTTGTTAGAAAGGAGGAGCAATTATCATATTCCTGAAAACATTGTTGATGCAGTGTTTGTTAGCTTGTTAGTTTATCCCCAGCCATGAATGGCCATTTCTTCTCATGTCAGCGCACGAGGCCTCACAGAGACAAAGGACGTTCATTCAGACACACAATTGGGCTTCTACGCACACACAAACACACAAACAAACACGGACACGCACAAGCAGGCACAGACACAAACAAAAACAAACACGGACGCACAAGCAGACACAAACACACATGCACACACAAACACTTTCACACACATAGACAGACAGATTCTAGCATGGGAGGTTGGAGAGGACGGGTTCGTGGTAATGGCTGGAGCGGAATGGGTGGAATGGTATCAAATACATTGTTTCCATGTGTTTGATGCCATTTCCTTCGCGCCGTTCCAGCCATTATTATCAGCTGTCCTCCCCTCAGCAGCCTCCTGTGGATTCTAGGAATAACAATCAAATATGCACAACTAAGGCTGCCTGCCTGCCTCTGCTATGCTAACAAGCACTGTGCCCCCTAACCCATTACTGAACTAAACCAACACACCAACAACAAATCGACATGCCTTTGTTCTGAACAACAAACAGCCTTGGAGACATCAATGGCCCCCCTCTCGCTTTTAAAAACCCACGACCGGTCTGGGTTTTTGGGCGCATTGACGAGCTCAACTCATACATTTTTACTCCCTCCCTCTCTTTTACTGTTTCCATCCGCCTCTCCCTCAATGGTAATACCCTGCTAGTGGGGTTGCAGAGAGAGGGGGCTTTTAGCCTTTAGCTACGCTAGCTCGCTAGCCCATGTGGATCAGAACCACGACCCTATAGCTAGCATCACTAGCACTATCCGAGGGGTAGAGGAGAGGCATATAAAATGTTATAGCCTGAGCTACAGAGGGTGGTCCTCTGTAGCTCAGCTGGTAGAGCACGGCGCTTGTAACGCCAAGGTAGTGGGTTTGATCCCCGGGACCACCCATACACAAAAAAAAAAAAATGTATGCACGCATGACTGTAAGTCGCTTTGGATAAAAGCGTCTGCTAAATGGCATATTATTATATTATTATTATTATATATACACTGAGTGTACAAAACATTAAGAACACCTTACTAATGTTGAGTTGCACTACCCTTTTTGCACCCCTCCTCAGAACGGCCTCAATTCATCAGGGCATGGACTCTACAAGGTGTCGAAAGCATTCCACAGGGATGCTGGCCCATGTTGACCCCAACGCTTCCCACAGTTGTGTCAAGTTGGCTGGATGTCCTTTGGATGGTGGACCATTCTTGATACACACGGGAAACTGTTGAGCATGAAAAACCCAGCAGCGTTGCAGTTCTTGACACATACCGGTGCGCCTGGCAACTACCACCATACCCGGTTCAAAGGCACTTCAATATTTTGTCTTGCCCATTCACCCTCTGAATGGCACACATACACAATCCATGTCTCAATTGTCTCAAGGCTTAAAAATCCTTCTGTAACCTGTCTCCTCCCCTTCATCTACACTGCATGTAACAAGTGATATCTAGAAGGGATCATAGCTTTCAACTGGATTCATCTGGTCAGTCTATGTCATGGAAAGAGCGATGTTTTATACACTCAGTGTATATTATACAGCGCATTCGGAAAGTATTCAGACCCCTTGACTTTTTCCACTTTTTGTTACGTTACAGCCTTATTTTAAAATGGATTACATTGTTTTTTCCCCTCATTAATCTACACACAATACCCATACCCCATAATGACAAAGCAAAAACAGGTTTTTAGAAATGTTTGCTAATTTATTAAAAATAAAAACCAGAAAAACCTAAATGTACATAACAAACCCTTTGGCTATGAGACTTGAAATTGACCTCAGGTGCATCCTGTTTCCACTGATCTTCCTTGAGATGTTTCTACAACTTGATTGGAGTCCACCTGTAGTAAATGTAATTGATTGGACATGATTTGGAAAGGCACACACCTGTCTATATAAGGTCCCACAGTTGACAGTGGATGTCAGAGCAAAAACCAAGCCATGAGGTTGAAGGAACAGGATTGTGTCGAGACACAGATCTGGGGAAGGGTTGCAAAACATTTCTGCAGCATTGAAAGTCCCCAAGAACACAGTGGCCTCCATCATTCTTAAATGGAAGAAGTTTGGAACCATCAAGACTCTTCCTAGAGCTGGCCGCCCGGCCAAACTCAGCAATCTGGGGAGAAGGTCCTTAGTCAGGGAGGTGACCAAGAACCCGATGGTCACTCTGACAGAGCTCTAGAGTTCCTCTGTGGAGATGGGAGAACCTTCCAGAAGGACAACCATCTCTGCAGCACTCCACCAATCAGGCCTTTATGGTAGAGTGGCCAGACGGAAGTCACTCCTCAGTAAAAGGCTCATGACAGCCCGCTTGGAGTTTGCCAAAAGGCACCTAAAGGACTCTCAGACCATGACAAACAAGATTCTCTGGTTTGATGAAACCAAGATTGAACTCTTTGGCCTGAATGCCAAGCGTCACGACTGGAGGAAATCTGGCACCATCCCTACAGTGAAGCATGGTGGTGGCAGCATCATGCTGTGGGGATGTTTTCCAGTGCCAGGGACTGGGAGACTAGTCAGGATCAAGGGAAAGATGAAAGGAGTAAAGTACAGAGAGATCCTTGATGAAAACCTGCTCCAGAGTGCTCAGGATCTCAGACTGGGACGAAGGTTCACCTTCCAACAGGACAACGACCCTAAGCACACAGCCAAGACAACGCAGGAGTCTCTGAATGTCCTTGAGTGGCCAAGCCAGAGCCTGGACTGCAGAGAAGAATGGGAGAAACTCCCCAAATGCAGCTGTGCCAAGCTTATAACGTCATACTCAAGAAGACTCAAGGCTGTAATAGCTGCCAAAGGTGCTTCAACAAAGTACTGAGTAAAGGGTCTGAATACTTATGTAAATGTGATATTTCATATATTATTTGTTTGACCTGTTTTTGCTTTGTCATTATGGGGTATTGTGTGTAGGTAGATTGATGAGTGAAAAAAAAAAAAATTAATCAATTTTAGAATAAGGCTGTAACGTAACAAAATGTGGAAAAAGTCAAGGGGTCTGAATACTTTCCGAAGGCATTGTATAGAGCCTCAATATATCAGGGAGATAGGGGGGTGAGTAAGTAAGTGTTGTCTGAGCCAGAACAGGCCTTAGGGCAGAAGCTTATCTCCTGTTTTTGCAGCTTGATGTACAAGAAGTAGCCTGACACTCCCTGGACCGGACACCCCTTACACTCGTGGAAATTGGCCTATATGGATAGGGCCAAATTGAAATGTTTCTAACAGAAGAACTATAAAAAGCATATGCATGACCATGGTAGCAATTAAAAGAGAACACTTTGGAGAAATTATCAGACCAAAGGTGAGGACACAGTTCACCTGACACAAATCTGAATCCAAACATTACACTGTTGATTTTATGTGCATTTTACATTTACTGTACGTTTCACAACATTTATCAATAACGAAATCTGAAAATACTATAACTGTGCACAGTTCCGAAGTAATTTCAATGCACTTTTATGACTCAAGGAAAGAGCCTTCAACTATAAGGTGCTTTTTTGAGCTCTCTTAAGCTTTGCCATTGAGGAACTGAAGCAAGCACACTTTTTTTTGTTTGAAACAGCCCTGCGTCCCCACCGTCACACAATTACGGTTGTTGTTTACGCAATCCAAAACTGTTCCATTAAAAATCACAATCTGGGTCAGGTTGGCATCATTTGAAAGCTTATTCTCTATTGCCACATGGCTAGCTAAGTTATAAAATACGATCTTACACTGTTAGGCTTTCAAAAGTGCGTGTTCCGCGGCTAATTTTCTTCACAATACGACAAACATAGGCTCATTCTGTTCAGGATAACCCAGGGTATAATGCATGTCATCGTTGTAACTGGCTCAAAAATAGCGATCATAAACGTTGATACTGTAAATTACATGAGTTTTCAAATATGGAAATGTGAAGGACTCACGGGTGTGTGGTTTGATTGTATGACACCAAAGCGGTATTTATTATAATCCTCAATGCCTCATCTTTCAAACACATCAACTCCTCTCTATTTACAGCATTTCCCTCACTCAAACAACAACAAATGTGCAAAAGTAGCCCAATTTGCGGGAGGGATGGGGGCATCTTCTTGTCACGCGTGGTGCTCAAGTTTATAACGGCTGTCAGTCAAAACCCATACAGCGCTGTGAAGCGGAGAACCTGAGCTCTGAAGTCATGTATAGCATGTTACTGTACAGCCACTGCGTTCCAATTTAGTTGCTTATCAATGCCAAAATGTGCCATTTTCAACCCGTATACTGGATGACGGGTGGGGGGGGTGGAAAGGCGTACAGGGGCAATCCGCTGCTGAAACAATAAAAGTGGCACCCCGCCTCTGTTTTGGTAATAAGCTGAAGGATGGGCCTGGCGAAATGTAATCACTCTCACATCCATAGAGCTATGGATGACTGACCATCAATGATATAAAAATTATACTTTAACCATGTTTTGAGGCTATACAGTGTTTGTTTACATTTACATTGTTTACAAACATTGGGGTAAAACATTCTTATATTTTGGGTTCTGATGGGGTACGAAAGTTGAACTAAGCTCATAAGGCATTTATAAGTTATATTATTCAAGAATCAATTGGTATACAGGTAATTGCCACCACCATCAACAAAACACCAAATGATGGAATTTCTCATGGAAGAATGGTGTCGCATCCCTCCAATGGAGTTCCAGACACTTGTAGAATCTATGCCAAGGCGCATTGAAGCTGTTCTGGCGGCACGCGGTGGTCCAACCCCCTATTAAGATACTATGTTGGTATTTCATTTATTTTGGCAGTTACCTGTACATAATTAATTTATAACTCAAAAAATTTATGTAGCAACTGCAGATTGCCCCTTTAGTGCCAAACAGAGATTAATCGGGTCCCATTTTTGTAGTCTTTGATATGATTAGACCAGGGATTGAACCCCCAACATTCCAATCTCAGGGCAGACACTCTTAGCGTGGCTAACACCTAACTCTCGAAGTCCTCCTGACTTCAGAAACTGGAATGGCTCTTTGATGTTGTTGGCACAATGCGTCAATAATGAAGGGGCTGTGCATTTACTGGTTGGCTCTCTTCTGTGTCTTTCTCATTCAAACACCCACACGCACATCCACACACAGCCCCAGAGCGCCGCCCCCTTCCATTACAACGGTTGTATTTTCAAATCCAAACAATGAGAGGTCTCAACCCTCCGAGGAAAATAATTAAATTTAAGAGAACCATTGGCGGTCAGTGCCATTTAAGATGAGGGAGGATTTTTTTTTTTTTGGGAGCATGGCCTTATTTCTATTACAGCATATTGGATGACTGTCATTCATATTCCATTCACCCAGCTCAATGTAACATTGATAGGTTTAGGCTACTACATGATACTCTAATTTTCCCTGTACCCATCATGAGGATGCTACAACCTAGCCTATGAATGAAAGTTTACAACGTAGGTTCACAGGTCGAAAGAATTTTGAGTAATCAAGGTGACAGACAGTGACACATTCAATACCGCCTTGCACACTCTTGCCTGCATCTAGCTGATCTAGGGTGTAATTATTACAATAGTTGCAAATGAGAGTTTCTATTGGACAAATTCAGGTATGTTTATCCCGGTTTTGTTCCATTTGCTTCCGTTTAAGAAACTTTTTCAACAGAATCGGTGGAATGAATACACCCCTGATCACACACAAACAGTTCACTTTCATAGGAACCGCATAAAAACAGCATGATCACGTTGCTGGTCAACTATCTATGCGCTCTCCTCCTCTCATCTTTTCCCTTCGCTTGTGGACATCAGTGCACAACACATCAGCTGTCCGTGACCAGGCGAAAAAACCTTTCCAAGCCAAACTTTCAAATCATGACCGCTAACCGCTACACACAGCCTGCATCGTTGTCACGTCATAGTCAACTCTAACTACTAGAACTAATACATTAGTAAACCTGCCACAATCATGCAGTACAGTGTACAGTCAGAAAGCAGTTTAGCAGTTACACCGGCAGGCCCCGGTGGCAATAAATTAATAAAACCAAAAGCGTACCTTTTGTTCCAGTGTTGGATAGCCATAGCCAGCTAGCTAAAATAGCATCCCTCCGGGTGTTTGAGTAGGCTAAACTAGCTATCTGCATTTGCTAGCTAAGTGAAAGAGTAAGTTTAAAAAATACAACCAAATATAGCTAGCTCTCTCTTGCTTCTCCTTCATTTTGGAAGACTTTGTTTAAAACTATTCCAACTATTGTCTTTCTCTCTCTTTGAGTGACCTACTCACCACATGTTATGCACCGCAGTGCTAGCTAGCTGTAGCTTTGTGCTTTCAGTACTAGATTCATTTTCTGATCCTTTGATTGGGTGTAAAACATGTCAATTTATGCTGCAAGAGCTCTGATAGGTTGGAGGATGTCCTCCGAAAGTTGTCATAATTACTGTGCAGGTCTATGGAAGGGGGTGAGAACCATGATCCTCCTAGGTTTTGTATTGAAGTCAATGTACCCAGAGGAGGACGGAAGCTAGCTGTCCTCCGGCTACACCATGGTGCTACCCTAACAAAGTGCTGCTGAGGCTACTGTAGACCTTCATTGCAAAACAGTATGTTTTAATCAATTATTTGGTGACATGAATATATATTAGTATAGTTTTATCTAAAAAGGATAACTTTTTTAATGTTTCACTATTTAGATTTTTATGAAATTCACTGAGGAGGATCGTCCTCCCCTTCCTCATCTGAGGAGCCTCCACTGGAGAGAACCAATCAAACTCATCGCACAATTTCTGAGCGAATATTGGATTTACAAACGGCCTCCTTTCCAGACCAGTGTGGTCTCAGCCAGTCTAAGACACTCTAACCAAAACGTCACTGAGGTAGGGGGTCAGGACGTTAATGTTGCTAGGGCTTACGCTACACATCACCTCAGAGGGAGGATGCTATAGGCCAACATTAACCATTAGCCTCTGGCTCCATTTGGTTGGCTTCCTCATAATGGAGGCTCTTTCCCGGATCAGCGGACAGAGCTTTGGTCACGGTGGTTTAGTGTCCGGGAGCTGGAAGCCCCAACAGGGCCTATAGACCATATGGTGGTCATTTATAATAGATGCAGTAAGCTATATAGTGACATAACCCCAGTATGGATTTTAAAAGGCTTTAAAAAATAAGCCCTTTGCCTTAAGAGGAGAGACAGCGAGTTCAGAGGAAGAGTAGAGCGTATTAAAGGTGGGAGGGAGGAGTTTTATGTATACCCACTTTCCACATAGTCCCCTATCCCAACTATATCCATGCTGGTATGTAAACATTTATATGGTGATGTACAGCGTAGGTGATGAATCGAGGGTTAATTAAGGGCAAAGTGCTCCTTTAAGTGTAAACAGTAAACAAATGTACAGTACGGGCAGACGTTGCTCTCTGAGGTCACACTCTCCAGATGTCTGTCTCTATGGTCACTGCTGTCAGACAGCCAGACAGACGGCGTGCCTAAATCAGACTATGCCCTATACAAAATTTATAACATGGTAAAATGGAGCCCCCACCACACACATAACTACGCATGCACACACCCGAGCACACGCACACACATACAACTCCTAGACAATAAACGCTCAACCTGATATTGCTTTCAGGACAATGCCACTGAGGCGGACAAAGTAGGTTAGCGCATTGCCCGCTCTGTCGGAAGAGAAAAACAAGTCTGTGCCTCAGCTCCTTGCCTTACCCTTCACCAGATTTCATTTCAGTCTAGCCTCTGTGTGTTTAAAGAGGTCAGACTGAGTTATATGGATATATACCCTACAGCATGTCTGCAGTTATATCATTATGTCTGGAACTCCATTTTGCTATCTCTCTCTCTCTCTCTCTCTCTCTCTCTCTCTCTCTCTCTCTCTCTCTCTCTCTCTCTCTCTCTCTCTCTCTCTCTCTCTCTCTCTCTCTCTCTCTCTCTCTCTCTCTCTCTCTCTCTCTCTCTCTCTCTCTCTCTCTCTCTCTCTCTCTCTCTCTCCATCACCATCACCATCACCATACACTCCTCCTCTCTATCTTTATCTCTCTATGATGTCACCAGTCCCTGAGTAGTAGATCTATGTCAACACCATAGTGCCCTCCAAGCGTGTCACTAAGCTTGGGATCCTGCGACTGAACACCTCCCTCTGAAACTGGATCCTGGACTTCCTGACTGGCCGACCCCGGGTGGTAAGAGTAGGCAGCAACAACAACAACTCTGTCACGCTGACCCACGACTGTGTGGCCATGCACGACTCCAACTCCATCATCAAGTTTGCTTACGACTGTGGTAGGCCTGATCACCAACGGTGATGAGACAGCCTACAGGGAGGAGGTCAGAGACCTGGCAGCTCAGTGTCAGGATCACAACCTCTCCCTCAACGTCAGTAAGACCAAGGAGCTGATCGTGGACTACAGGAAACGGGGGCGGGCGCACACCCCCATCCACATTGATGGAGCTGCAGTGGAGAGGGTCAAGAGCTTCAAGTTCATTAGTGTCCACATCACTGAGGATATAACATGGCACTCTCACAGCAGCACAGTCGTGAAGAAGGAGGCTGAAATGATTTGGCATGGCCCCTCAGATCCTTAAGAACTTTACAGCTGCACCATCGAGAGCATCCTGACTGGTTGTATCACCGTCTGTTATGGCAACTGCACCGCCCTCGACCGGAAGGCCCTAGAGAGGGTGGTGCAGACGGCCTATTGTATCACTGGGGGTGAGCTCCCAGCCATCCAGGAAGTACATGCCAGGTGGTGTCTGAGAAAGGCCCAAATAATTGCCAAAGACTTCAGCCACCCGAAAACATGGACTGTTCTTCATGCTCCCGTTCTGCAGGCGGTACCGGTGCATAAAGGCTCAGACCAACAGACTCCTAAACAGCTTCTATCCCCTGGCCATAAGACTGTTAAATGGCTAACAACTACTGCTCCCCCTCACATCCACGCTGCTGCTAAAATTACTATTGATTAGATTAATTACTACCACTATGGTGCTGTCATTGATTATTGATTATCATTACCATTAATATCTATCTATTTATCCTGCTACTGGTCACTACCACTCCTGTTTACATGTACAGTCGTGGTCAAAAGTTTTGAGAAATTTACAAATACTAATTTTCACAAAGTCTGCTGCCTCAGTTTTGATGATGGCAATTTGCATATACTCCAGAATGTCAAGAAGAGTGATCAGATGAATTGCAATTAATTGCAAAGTCCCTCTTTGCCCTGCCACAAAAGGACCAGCTACCACCATGTCAGTGATTCTCTCGTTAAAACAGGTGAGAGTGTTGACGAGGACAAGGCTGGAGATCACTCTGTCATGCTGATTGAGTTAGAATAACAGACTGGAAGCTTTAAATGGAGGGTGGTGCTTGAAATCATTGTTCTTCCTCTGTTAACCATGGTTACCTGCAAGGAAACACGTGCCGTCATCATTGCTTTGCACAAAAAGGGATTCACTGGCAAGGATACTTCTGCTAGCAATATTGCACCTAAATCAACCATTTATCGGATCATCAAGAACTTCAAGGAGAGAGGTTAAATTGTTGTGAAGAAGGCGTCAGGGCGCCCAATAAAGTCCAGCAAGCGCCAGGACCGTCTCCTAAAGTTGATTCAGCTGCGGGATCAGGGCACCACCAGTGCAGAGCTTGCTCAGGAATGGCAGCAGGCAGGTGTGAGTGCATCTGCACGCAAAGTGAGGCGAAGACTTTTGGAGGATGGCCTGGTGTCAAGAAGGGCAGCAAAGAAGCCACTTCTCTCCAGGAAAAACATCAGGGACAGACTGATATTCTGCAAAAGGTACATGGATTGGACTGCTGAGGACTGGGATAAAGTCATTTTCTCTGATGAATCCCCTTTCCGATTGTTTGGGGCATCTGGAAAACACCTTGTCCGGAGAAGACAAGGTGAGCGCTACCATCAGTCCTGTGTCATGCCAACAGTAAAGCCTCCTGAGACCATTCATATGTGGGGTTGCTTCTCAGCCAAGGGAGTGGGCTCACTCACAATTTTGCCTAAGAACACATCCATGAATAAAGAATGGTACCAACACATCCTCAGAGAGCAACTTCTCCCAACCATCCAAGAACAGTTTGGTGACGACCAATGCCTTTTCCAGCATGATGGAGCACCTTGCCATAAGGCAAAAGTGATATCTAAGTGGCTCAGGGAACATCATACAATGTGATTTTCTGGATTTTTGTTTTAGATTCCGTCTCTCACAGTTGAAGTGTACCTATGATAAAAATTACAGACCTCTACATGCTTTGTAAGTAGGAAAACCTGCAAAATCGGCAGTGTAGCAAATACTTGTTCTCCCCACTGTATATATATATATATATACACACATACACAGTGGGGAGAACAAGTATTTGATACACTGCCGATTTTGCAGGTTTTCCTACTTACAAAGCATGTAGAGGTCTGTCATTTTTATCATAGGTACACTTCAACTGTGAGAGACGGATTCTAAAACAAAAATCCAGAAAATCACATTGTATGATTTTTAAGTAATTAATTTGCATTTTATTGCATGACATAAGTATTTGATCACCTACCAACCAGTAAGAATTCCGGCTCTCACAGACCTGTTAGTTCTTTAAGAAGCCCTCCTGTTCTCCACTCATTACCTGTATTAACTGCACCTGTTTGAACTCGTTACCTGTATAAAAGACACCTGTCCACACACTCAATCAAACAGACTCCAACCTCTCCACAATGGCCAAGACCAGAGAGCTGTGTAAGGACATCAGGGATAAAATTGTAGACCTGCACAAGGCTGGGATGGGCTACAGGACAATAGGCAAGCAGCTTGGTGAGAAGGCAACAACTGTTGGTGCAATTATTAGAAAATGGAAGAAGTTCAAGATGACGGTCAATCACCCTCGGTCTGGGGCTCCATGCAAGATCTCACCTCGTGGGGCATCATTGATCATGAGGAAGGTGAGGGATCAGCCCAGAACTACACGGCAGGACCTGGTCAATGACCTAAAGAGAGCTGGGACCACAGTCTCAAAGAAAACCATTAGTAACACACTACGCCGTCATGGATTAAAATCCTGCAGCGCACGCAAGGTCCCCCTGCTCAAGCCAGCGCATGTCCAGGCCCGTCTGAAGTTTGCCAATGACCATCTGGATGATCTAGAGGAGGAATGGGAGAAGGTCATGTGGTCTGATGAGACAAAAATAGAGCTTTTTGGTCTAAACTCCACTCGCCGTGTTTGGAGGAAAAAGAAGGATGAGTACAACCCCAAAAACACCATCCCAACCGTGAAGCATGGAGGTGGAAACATCATTCTTTGGGGATGCTTTTCTGCAAAGGGGACAGGACGACTGCACCGTATTGAGGGGAGGATTGTTGGGGCCATGTATTGCGAGATCTTGGCCAACAACCTCCTTCCCTCAGTAAGAGCATTGAAGATGGGTCGTGGCTGGGTCTTCCAGCATGACAACGACCCGAAACACACAGCCAGGGCAACTAAGGAGTGGCTCCGTAAGAAGCATCTCAAGGTCCTGGAGTGGCCTAGCCAGTCTCCAGACCTGAACCCAATAGAAAATCTTTGGAGGGAGCTGAAAGTCCGTATTGCCCAGCGACAGCCCCGAAACCTGAAGGATCTGGAGAAGGTCTGTATGGAGGAGCGGGCCAAAATCCCTTCTGCAGTGTGTCTCATTTTTGCTAATAGTATTATTATGTTATTGATCGATTGACTATGACTTTTCAGATCACCCAGTAGTGCTATCTGCAGGGTTAGCTCCAGGTAAATATTGCAATCTTTTAGCCATTCCTGGACCTGTGTCAAAAAACAAGCTACAAATGGACAGTACCAAAACAAATGATCTAATGATTCTGTCTCTTCGCAGCAAAATCTGCAGAGCTGGGAAGATTGTATCCCCCATATAAATAACATTCTATTGGTAGCAAGAATTTTATATAATAATTTAAATTGAAAGATTCTAAGTTTTGAATCCGGTGTCGTTTTGTGTATCAGTTCATAAACACTATGCCATGGGATCGGTACGTCAAAAATCTCTTCCCAACTATTTTGCAATCTATAATAGACGGCTGTAAATCCTTTGGTCCTTAAATGAAACTGGTATACTTTTTTATTTATCACAGTTTTCCTTAACCAATTATGTTCTTTAATGCAAGGCCGACAGACAAGTTCCTTACTTTCTCCCCCTTCCACTTTCCTCTTCCATTTTTGCGGTAAGGCTGCAACTGACCTTCATGTCTTAAAGTAATGATGGACTATCATTTCTCTTTGCTTATTTGAGCTGTTCTTGCCATAATATGGACTTGGTCTTTTACCAAATAGGGCTATCTTCTGTATAACACCCCCCCCCCCCCCCCCCACCTTGTCACAACACAACTGATTGGCTCAAACGCATTAAGAAGGAAAGAAATTCCACAAATTAACTTTTAAGAAGGCAAACCTGTTAATTGAAATGCATTCCAGGTGACTACCTCATGAAGCTGGTTGAGAGAATGCCAAGAATGTGCAAAGCTGTCATCAAGGCAAAGGGTGGCTATTTGATTTGTTTAACACTTTTTTGGTTACTACATGATTCAATCTGTGTTATTTCATAGTTTTGATGTCATCACTATTATTCTCCCGAGTGGCGCAGTGGTCTATGGCACTGCATCTCAATGCTTGAGGCGTCACTACAGACCCCCTGGTTCGATTCCAGGCTGTATCACAACAGGCCGTGATTGGGAGTCCCATAGGGCGGCCCACAATTGGCCCAGCGTCGTCCGGCTTTGGCCGGTGTAGGCCGTCATTGTAAATAAGAATTTGTTTTTAACTGACTTTCCTAGTTAAATAAAGGTAAAATAAAAATAAAATAAATTCAACAATGTAAAATGTTTTAAAGAATTGTAAAAATAATGAAAAACCGTTGAATGAGTAGGTGTGTCCAAACTTTTGACTGGTGGTGTATATATTCCTGCTACCAGTCACTTTTCAGCCCTGTTTACATGTATATCTGCCTATCACATTTGACATTTTAGTAATTCAGCAGATACTCTTATCCAGAGCAACTTACAGTTAGTGCATTCACCTTAAGGTAGCTAGGTAGGACAACCACATATCACAGTCATAGTTAGTACATTTTTCCTCAATAAAGTAGCTATCACGCCTACACTGACACTCTTGCCACCCACCCACCCACCCACCCACCCACCCACCCACTCACACTAACACCCACACATCACTTATGCTGCTGCCATACTATTATTATTATTATTATTATTATTATTATTATTATTATTGTTATTATTATTATTTATCCTGCTACCAGTCACTTTCTTCTAATCCCTGGCTACATGTACATATAGTAACTACCTCAAATACTCCAGTATCCCTGCACATTGTACATTTGGTGCTGGCACTGACCCTGTATGTAGCTTCCTCTCTTATTTCTTATTTCCCGTGTTTTTTAATTTTTTTATAGTTATACTATTTGATATAGAATACTGCACTGTTGAGCAGAGCATTCACAGTAGTTGTGCATGTGACAAATAAAACTTGTGTTGTCCATGCTGTACCCTGCCCCAGGCCATCTGTTTCCGAACTCCAGTACCCCAACAGTACACATTTTTATTGTAGCCCAGGACAAGCACACCTGATTCAACTTGTCAACTAATCATCAAGCCCTCGATTAAATTAATCAGGTGTTTTTGTCTGGGGCTACAACATAAATGTGTGCTGTTGGGGGTACTCAAGGAATGGAGATGGGAAACACTGATCTAAAGCCTAACATTGGTGAATGTGGCTTGACTTAGGCCCTTTTTACTACCAGACAGAATGTATGTGTGTGTGTGTGTGTGTATCCTCCTAGGGATAGTAGAAGTAGGGATGAAACCTGTCTAGAACAACTGGAACAACTGTTGAGTAAGCAACGAGAGGTAGTATGGACGGCATACGATCTATTGATCAGCCACAAGGCCAGTGGGTGTAGCATTACAGCATTACTCTGGGCCAGTCTTTCTACAGCACTAAGTGCTAAGCTAGCAGGCTCCAGCACCTAACGACATGCGTCTTAATGGGCAGGGCGTGGGCCTGACGAGTCTCTTCCTCTTCTCTCTCAGGGACCAGACTCAATAGACAGGGAAGCTGTGAGACTCTGATACAAGGGACCACAAATCAATCAATCCTTCGATCAGTTTATTGGTAGGGTGATTTCATCGATAGAGAATATGAAACAAAAGTGATCAACTTTACTTAGTATGATGGAAATGTAAGGGATAAAGGTTTTGAAAGAAGTGAGAAGTGAGAGGAAGAGAGAGATGGAGGAGAGTGCTTCAATTAACATGCACTACATGTAGTAGTCTGCTATTATAAAAAGGTTCATCAAGAGGTCAAGAAGACAAGTTCTTAAGCAATGATTGATGTGTCAGTCAATGTATGTGTGTGTGTGTGCGCATGCCCCCACTTCCACAGCGTGTGTGTGTTGCGGTTCTCCAGAACTGAGGCAGCTGGCTCCCCACTACCGCCCGCTTGGCCTGGCACCACGAGCGGGCACCGATGCCAACGCGGGGGACAGAGCAGGAGCCGTCAAGGCCATCTGGAAGGCTGGCACCAGGGCTCGAGGAGGGTGGGGGGGGGGGCAGTGCCCCATCCGCAAACACATGTACAGCAGGCGGGTGGCCTTTCATTGTGAAAATGAACTGCCGCAAATCACTCTGTGGACTCTCTGGTCCCTTAGTGGTTTAATCACTCTGCTAAAATTAGCTAAAGGTCGGTTACTCTGTTTGTTTGGAAATCTATAAGTTTTGTTATCTGTTTGTTTTATAACATATGCACATGGTGATCCTCTGTAGCTCAACTGGTAGAGCACGGCACTTGTAACGCCAAGGTAGTGGGTTCGATCCCCGGGACCACCCATACACAAAAATGTATGCACGCATGACTGTAATTCGCTTTGGATAAAAGCGTCTGCTAAATGGCATATTATATTATATTAGATGGTGCATACCAAAATAGACATATATACACAAGCAAGCACATATACACACAACACACACACTGGCACTGTGGTCCAGTGAGCAGAATGGTCTCTGCTAGCCCAGTGGTAGCTCTGCTGTAACAGACGGCCCCCATGGAGGGGTCAAGGTGACCTGTGATGCCTGTCCTCTGGACTCTCCCCCTCTTCCTCTCTTCCGTTCCTGCTCATTCTTTTTCCCTCCTCTCATCCTCTATCCCTCTCTCCACAAGGCCAAATCCACAGCCAGTCATTACACACAGCCCCTGTCTGTTTCACTCAACTACACTGTGCTATAGAGGCAATGCATTAAACATGGATCCCACCGATGTCACCAAATGTCAAGTTTGGATCTAAGTTATATACAGCACAGACATCCTATATTTGTCTTGTTCATAAGTAACACAGTGCATTTGGGAAGTATTCAGACCCCTTGACTTTTTCCACATTTTGTTAAGTTACAGCCTTTTTCTAAAATTGATTAAATAGTTTTTCCCCCCCTCATCAATCTACACACAATACCCCATAATGACAAAGCAAAAACAGGTTTTTATAAATTTTTGCAAATGTATAAAAAAAAAAATAACTGAAATAGACATTTACATAACTATTCAGACCCTTTACTCAGCACCTTGTTGAAGCACCTTTGGCAGCAACTACAGCCTCGAGTCTTCTTGGGTATGACGCTACAAGCTTGGCACACCTGTATTTGGGGAGTCAAATGTCAATTTTTTTTTTTTTTGGGGGGTAGATCAGCTTAATATTGCAGATAGATTGTAACTTACATCCATGTACAGTGGGGAAAAAAAGTATTTAGTCAGCCACCAATTGTGCAAGTTCTCCCACTTAAAAAGATGAGAGAGGCCTGTCATTTTCATCATAGGTACACGTCAACTATGACAGACAAATTGAGATTTTCTTTCTCCAGAAAATCACATCGTAGGATTTCTAATGAATTTATTTGCAAATTATGGTGGAAAATAAGTATTTGGTCACCTACAAACAAGCAAGATTTCTGGCTCTCACAGACCTGTAACTTCTTCTTTAAGAGGCTCCTCTGTCCTCCACTCGTTACCTGTATTAATGGCACCTGTTTGAACTTGTTATCAGTATAAAAGACACTTGTCCACAACCTCAAACAGTCACACTCCAAACTCCACTATGGCCAAGACCAAAGAGCTGTCAAAGGACACCAGAAACAAAATTGTAGACCTGCACCAGGCTGGGAAGACTGAATCTGCAATAGGTAAGCAGCTTGGTTTGAAGAAATCAACTGTGGGAGCAATTATTAGGAAATGGAAGACATACAAGACCACTGATAATCTCCCTCGATCTGGGGCTCCACGCAAGATCTCACCCCGTGGGGTCAAAATGATCACAAGAACGGTGAGCAAAAATCCCAGAACCACACGGGGGGACCTAGTGAATGACCTGCAGAGAGCTGGGACCAAAGTAACAAAGCCTACCATCAGTAACACACTACGCCGCCAGGGACTCAAATCCTGCAGTGCCAGACGTGTCCCCTTGCTTAAGCCAGTACATGTCCAGGCCCGTCTGAAGTTTGCTAGAGTGCATTTGGATGATCCAGAAGAGGATTGGGAGAATGTCATATGGTCAGATGAAACCAAAATATAACTTTTTGGTAAAAACTCAACTCGTCGTGTTTGGAGGACAAAGAATGCTGAGTTGCATCCAAAGAACACCATACCTACTGTGAAGCATGGGGGTGGAAACATCATGCTTTGGGGCTGTTTTTCTGCAAAGGGACCAGGACGACTGATCCGTGTAAAGGAAAGAATGAATGGGGCCATGTATCGTGAGATTTTGAGTGAAAACCTCCTTCCATCAGCAAGGGCATTGAAGATGAAACGTGGCTGGGTCTTTCAGCATGACAATGATCCCAAACACACCGCCCGGGCAACGAAGGAGTGGCTTCGTAAGAAGCATTTCAAGGTCCTGGAGTGGCCTAGCCAGTCTCCAGATCTCAACTCCATAGAAAATCTTTGGAGGGAGTTGAAGGTCCGTGTTGCCCAGCGACAGCCCCAAAACATCACTGCTCTAGAGGAGATCTGCATGGAGGAATGGGCCAAAATACCAGCAACAGTGTGTGAAAACCTTGTGAAGACTTACAGAAAACGTTTGACCTGTGTCATTGCCAACAAAGGGTATATAACAAAGTATTGATGTCACGCCCTGGCTCTGGGGACACTGTTATGTTGAGCCAGGGTGTGTAGATCTATGTTCCCTATTTCTATGTTGGCCTGAGTGACTCCCAATCAGAGGCAACGAGTGTCAGCTGTTTGCTGGTTGTCTCTGATTGGGAGCCATATTTAAACTGTCGGTTTTTCCTTTGTTTTTGTGGGTTCTTGTTTCAAGTTGGTTGTGTTTGACCGTGTACTGTCACGTTACCGTCTTTGTTGTTTTGATCGCGTTTCGCTCATTAAAGAGTATGTTTGCCTGCAACGCTGCGCCTTGGTCCTCATCTGTTCCCGACGATCGTGACAGAAGAACCCACCACAACTGGACCAAGCAGCGAGTCGAGGAGCCATCGCCAGGGAGATCCCTAGCAGATCTCCGTGGCAGCCTCGACTGGGTCAAGCCGAGGGAAGAGCAGAGAGAGTGGACTTGGGAACAATGGAGGAAGAGCCTCGACTGGGTCAAGCCCATTGAGGAGCTGAATAGCGGGAGTTGGAAGCAGAGGAGCGAGAGTTGGGCGAGAATTATAGAGGCCTGGCCCACGGGGAGGAGAGAACCCCATAACATTTTTAGGGGGGGGGCTCACGACGTCGGGGCAGCAGGAGGCCGAGATAGAGCGGTCCAGCGGGTTGGCAGAGGAGGCCGCCAGGTTACGGGGGCCACTGGTTGAAGAGGGGATGGAAGGTGTAGAGGCACGGCGAGAGGTACTGGGGTGTGTTACCAGTCCGGTCCGGCCCGTTCCAGATCCCGGTGTAGGGCCAGTGGTGTGTGTCCCCAGTACGGTCCGGTCTGTTCCTGCTCCCCGCACCAAGTGTACGGTGCACGTCGCCAGCCCAGCCCGGGCTGTTCCTGCCCCTCGCACCAAGCCTACGGTGCGCTTCGCCAGCCCGGCCCGGCCTGCTCCTGCCCCTCGCACCAAGCCTACGGTGCGCTTCGCCAGCCCGGCCCTGCCTGCTCCTGCCCCTCGCACCAAGCCTACGGTGCGCTTCGCCAGCCCGGCTCGGCCCGTTCCTGCTCCCCGCACCAAGTCTGTGGTGCGTTTCGTCAGCCCGGTCCGGCCCGTTCCTGCTCTCCGCACCAAGTCTGTGGTGCGCGTCGCCAGCCCAGTCCGGCCCATTCCTGCTCCCCGCACCAAGTCTGTGGTGCGTTTCGTCAGCCCTGTCCGGCCCGCTCCTGCTCTCCACACCAGGCCAGTGGTTTGCGTCGTCAGTCCAGCACGGCCCGTGCCTGTTCCCCGCACCAAGCCAGGGGTGCGTATCGTCAGCCCGGCTCGGCCCGTTCCTCCTCCACGCACCAAGCCAGGGGTGCGCATCGTCAGCCCGGTCCGGCCCATTCCTGCTCCACGCACCAATCCAGGGGTGCGTATCGTCAGCCCGGTCCGGCCAGTTGCTACTCCACGCACCAAGCCAGGGGTGCGCATCGTCAGCCCGGTCCGGTCCATTCCTGCTCCACGCACCAAGCCAGGGGTGTGTATCGTCAGCCCGGTCCGGCCAGTTGCTACTCCACGCACCAAGCCAGGGGTGCGCATCGTCAGCCCGGTCCGGTCCGTTCCTGCTCCACGTACCAAGCCAGGGGTGCGTGTCGTCAGTCCGGCTCCGGCCAGCGGGGCCAGACCGGACCAGGGGTACTTTGGGGGGTTGGAGAGGGAGTGGGGATCGGGCCCAGAGCCGGATCCGCCGCCAAGGCGGAGTGCCCACCCGGTCCCTCCCCTGTGGTATTTAGTTGGCGCGGTCGGAGTCCGCGCCTTTAGGGGGGGTACTGTCACGCCCTGGCTCTGGGGACACTGTTATGTTGAGCCAGGGTGTGTAGATCTATGTTCCCTATTTCTATGTTGGCCTGAGTGACTCCCAATCAGAGGCAACGAGTGTCAGCTGTTTGCTGGTTGTCTCTGATTGGGAGCCATATTTAAACTGTCGGTTTTTGTGGGTTCTTGTTTCAAGTTGGTTGTGTTTGACCGTGTACTGTCACGTTACCGTCTTTGTTGTTTTGATCGCGTTTCGCTCATTAAAGAGTATGTTTGCCTGCAACGCTGCGCCTTGGTCCTCATCTGTTCCCGACGATCGTGACAATTGAGACTTTTGTTATTGACCAAATACTTATTTTCCACCATCATTTGCAAATAAATTCATTAAAAATCCTACAATGTGATTTTCTGGAGAAAGAAAATCTCAATTTGTCTGTCATAGTTGACGTGTACCTATGATGAAAATTACAGGCCTCTCTCATCTTTTTAAGTGGAAGAACTTGCACAATTGGTGGCTGACTAAATACTTTTTTTCCCCACTGTAATTGTCTGCATCACTTCCAATCCCCCATGTTTTTATATATATATATATATTCCCCTTTATTACTTTCCAGCTACTTCCCTACTTGGGGTAAACTAGTGAACAACAATGCTTAGGCCTCTACTTCCAGCTTATACTTACTATCTACATTTTATGGACACAGTCAATTTTACAATAATTATATTTTGTTTGTTTTTTTCTCCTGAACTTCTTCTACTCTCAACCTCTCCGATCATTTTCATGATGTCCATCCGGTTTGCTTCTATATGCCATATCTTTCTAACTGTGCTCAAATGTGTACTTTAGTAATGAGTACAAACGTTAGGTTAATGTTCAGTCTTTGTTCCCTATAAAGGGGACATTGGTCCTAAGTAAGCATGAGACCAACACATGATTTGACTGGATGGATCACAATCCCTTAGACATAATGACCAGCATGACATGGCTGTTTAATCGACCACTGAATCGAACAATCTGACCACATTTACAATAGAGGAACTAAGTCTTCCACATGTCCACCGAGCAATGAGGGATGCTTTTCTATTTTCCAACTTGTGACTAGGATGGTTGGGGGCTTTACACTGTAAAGACCTGAGCTAGAGAGAATGAGCTTGCAATGTGAGTGAGTTATTGAGCGAGCGAGCGAGCGTGTGAATGAGTGAGTGAGTCAGTGCAAGAGAAAAATAGCAACAAACATCAAGATATGATGTAGAAAAAATGAATGTGGCCATCGACTGAGATTACTAAAATGACCGCCCCTACCCAGTGCAATACAATACAATACAGTGAGTGGAGGATACAGTCGGCTTTCTGTACGGGGGTATAGAGATGACATACTGCTGACATACTGCAAGCAGATGGCTCAACTAGTTCCCACTGCACCCCCTCTCCTGCCCCCACCCAGTGGGCACCCATATAGGTGCCAGACAGGACCGACTGACCGGGGGGAGGGTCCTGCTTTCCAACCCAGGAAGCATCTTTCCCCACCTGTAAGACAGAGGACGCGACCTAAATGGTGGCATATTCCCTATATATTGCACTGCTTATGACCAGAGCCCTATGGGTCAAAAGTAGTGCACTATAAAGGGAATAGGGCCCAGAGCCTCAGTGCCAGTTGATCAGCTTGCAGCATGCATTAATGATGTGGCAGCGTGTCTGTGCATGTGGTATGAAGAGGACGGGCATGCTCGCTGCAAATGGAAAGAAAGAGAGAGGGAATGTGGGAGAGGGAGAAACAGAGAGAGTAAAATAAAAGATGTGACTAAAAAATCAATGACACAGAGAGAGTTAGATAAAAAGACAGTGTAGGACTGTGAGAGAAAGATAGAAAGAAAGAGCGAGAGCAGAGGGATTGTGACAGGGAGATAGCGAGAGAGGGAAGGTGAGGGAGAGAGGAGCGAGAGCGCGAAATAATTTGATCCGGCTCACACACAGCACTCTCCTGATTTTCATGCTCAAGTTTTGAAATGCTAATGAATCGGTGTTCGCTCTTCCTTTCCCTCTCTTCCGGTCTTTCTCTCTCACTTTCTCGCTCTCCCTCTCCCTCACACTTCCATCAACTATTTCCAATCTTCTGCATCTCTCTTTATCTTCTTCCCCCATTTCTCCACCCCCCCCCCCCCCCCCCCCCCCTCTCCAGCACTTAAACACTCATCTATAATTCAGTATGCTAAATAAAGGCTGCTCAGTGAAATGACTGAGACGAGCAAACAGGGTCTGTCACTTATAGTATCCCCCATCTCATCTCCTCTCTCCTCCTCCTCTCTGGTCTCCTCTCCTCTTATCGCTCCGCTCACCACTCCTTCACTCCCTCTCCACTCCTCCTCCCCTTCACCTATGCCCTCGCTCAAAAAAGGATTGTCCCAACAGGACCTTTCCCTATGAGAGAGAGAGAGGGAGAGAAAATAGAGAGAGAAAGAGAAAGGTTAGTTAGCGAGAGCATGAGTGGGAGAGATTTAGAAAGAAGGTTATTAGGAGAGAGAGAGAATGAAGGATAGAGAGTGTACTGTAGCCAACCCTGGTCTGACAACCCACTCAATGTGTGAGTGCGTGGGCTGGTGCTAATTTGTGTAGAGAGGGAGAAAGCTGATTTGGCTGAGGGAGAATGGGCTGAGATTAGTGGACTGTGGAACGCCAGCTCCACACACACATACACACACACACACACACACACACACACACACAGACCCACACACACAGACACACAAGCCTAACACATAGTAATTCAACAAGCTATACACACACACCATCAGGTGTGGGGTTCCACCTTCATTGCATCCCTCTCACCTCCCAGTTGAAGAAATGGCGAGCGTGTTACTCACACACCATTAGTATTCACACAAATATGTCCCAACCAACCTACTCACCCATCCCTCTTCCTCCTGTTACCCACATCCCTCTCCACTCACTCCAGTATACTCTACCAACAGAAATCGTACAAATACTTTGAGTATATGCTTGAGCCTGCCTGGAGTTCCAGATGGGCAAGTGTTGCACTTTTGGAGTTGACTAACAATCCACACGCACAGTCAATACATTTGGCTTCGGCGGAGAGAAACCACCAACTATTAAAGTAGGTATTTGGGGCCAGGTGCTGCTAACAAGCTGGAACGATGTTGATGAGAACAGCGCTGTGGTTTTCTCGCGGTGTGATGTGGGTGTCTAACACACATCCCAGTGCTCCTCATCTCCATATTATATTCATTGTAAATATATATTCATTGTAAACAAATGGAAGTGGAGGAATTTTAATACTGCCTGGCTTTGACCTGGGCTGCATCTCAATCATCTGAAGAGGCTCCCTCTCGTCATCTCCCCTCCCTCATCAGCCAAAAGAGGACAGGCCATCCCTCAGAGCCTGGTTCCGCTCTAGGTTTCTTCCTAAGTTCCTGCCTTCTAGGAAGTTTTTCCTAGCCACTGTTCTTCTGCCACTGCATTGCATGCTCTTTGGGGTTTTAGGCTGGGTATCTGTAAAGCACTTTGTGACAACTTCTGATGTAAAAAGGGCTTTATAAAATAAAATGGATTTAAATTTGATACTGCTACCAAAATAGAGGGTGGGTGAAAGCTATATTATACTTATGTCCTATCAGTGTAAAATAAAACCGTGAGTTAAAAGGACACTAAGATGTATCAGGCTTCCACCACTGCTAATCTAATCTTGGTCACATTGTGACGTGTTATTGATGTGTTGATGGTGTGTCATTCCCGTGCTGGCGTGGCGTGGTGTTGGAATGGTGTTGGTTGGCTCATGCCATGTTCCTGTGAACCATGAGTGTGGAGCAAGGGCTTAGGTGACACAAAAACACATACAAGTACATGTACACACACACCATTAATAAAACAGAGATGTCCTGCTAAAATCAGAGAGCTTGTGGAGAGCGCTTCACACACAACGACACCTGCGCAAACACACACAGACACATTGCACACAAAGAGGCTGCAACACATGCATTCTGTCTCTCTCACACACACACACACACACACACCACACACACACAGCACGTGGACTGAGAACTACAGTGAGTGGAGACGAGACATTCAGTCCGGTGATGAAAGAGAGAAAAGAAGAGAGGAGTTCTGATGAAGAGAGAGTGTTTCAATAAAACTTGTGTGCAGGTTAGAGAAGTGTTACCTGGGAACAGTAAATGGATGGTCATCCTGTTTTTGCTTTTAGCGAGTGGCCTGTCCTAGAGGAGAACAACGGGAGACTACGGAGTTCCCTCTTATACTGGCCTGACCTGCTGCACTCCTCAAGTGAGGGCGCACATGTGCACATTTACTATGGTTGCGGGTTCTTCAGCAGCGATTGGCTAGCCATCAGCATTTGGAACAAGTTGAGGGGACTTCATTAGTCTTTCCTTTGACATTCTAAAAAGTGTTGTGATGGTCAGATTAGATACTTCTAAGTATGGAAGAAATTGCGTCAATGAAAGTTGATTAATGACATTCCTTAGGCAGGAGTTTTCTTTGTATGTTTACAACATGACTCCTGGAGACTTTCTGAGATGCTTTATGCATACTGGCCCTGGTTGGATGACCAATCAACCAAACACCTAACCAGTTTTTCAACACCAACCAGCCAGCTAGTGAGTCAACCAACCAACCAACTAGCTAGCCAGCCAGCCAACCAACCAACCAGCTAGCGTGTCAACCAACCAGCTAGCTAGCTAGCCAACCAACCAACCAACCAACCAGATAGCGAGTCAACCAACCAACCAGCTAGCTAGCCAACCAACCAACCAACCAACCAACCAACCAACCAACCAGCTAGTGGAGTCAGCCAACCATCCAGCTAGCGAGTCAACCAACCATCCAGCTAGCGAGTCAACCAACCAGCTAGCGAGCTAGCCAACCAGCCAGCCAACCAGCTAGCGCGCTAACCAACCAACCAACCAGCCAGCTAGCCAGCCAACCAACCAGCTAGCAAGCAAGCTAGCCAGCCGAACAACCAACCAGTCCTTCAGCAACACCAACTAACCATCCAACGAGCCAGCCAGCTAGCCACCCAACCAACCAACCAGCAACACACACAAACAGCCAACCAACCGGCCTGCCAGTCAGCGATACAAAATAAGTAAATAAAATCAACCTGCCAGTATAACGCCACCAACCAACACACTTCCATTGGTTACCTCTAGGCAGATGCCCCAGGGGCAGAGTGGCCCAAATTCATTGAATATGGCACTTTTAAATGTTAGTGAAATCACTAGTAAAACCTTCCTTGTGAATGACCTCATTACTGAGCGCAAAGTTGATTGCATGTTTCTCACTGAAACATGGCTGTCTTTAGACTTTAGTACCACTCTTATTGATGCCTTCCCCTGGACTGCAGCTTTTCATACTCTATTAGAAAAGGGAAAAAGGGTGGGGGGACAACCTCTATTTTTACTAATGCTCTCAGCTGTAAGGACATTTCATTTGGCGACTTTGGGTCTTTTGAGCATCATGCTATACTGTTAAATGTCAGCCACCATTCCTTGCCATAACCCTGTATAGGCCACCAAAGCACTACCCCA
Source organism: Coregonus lavaretus (assembly GCF_964263955.1). NCBI lineage: Eukaryota > Metazoa > Chordata > Actinopteri > Salmoniformes > Salmonidae > Coregonus > Coregonus lavaretus. The sequence continues at coordinate 61,520,406 of NC_139992.1, read as the reverse complement.
CTTTCTTTACTGATTTCGCTGAACTATTGTCATTGTCCTTGAACTATGATAAAATCATTGTGGGCGATTTTAATATTCATATTGACAAAGAGACTGACTCCAAGGCCATTGAATATATTAATCTTTTGAGCTCTATGGACTTTATCCAACATGTTACTGGACCCTCCCATAACCGCGGCCATACTCTGGACCTGGTTATTACCAAGGGGCTTCCTATTGGCATATCCTCTATTATTGATGTTGCTTTATCTGTTCCCCACTGTGTATTTTTTACTACCTTGTTGCCCATAGCACAGGGTAATACTGAATGCATTATTAAGAAATGCTATCTTACCTCTGAAATTGCTACAGATTTTATTGAGTGTATGAACAATACTCCCTCCCCTATTCTGCCTTCCTCTTGTGATGATTTAGTTGATAACTTTAATATCAAATTAAGGGCAACCATTGATGCCATAGCTGCCATAGCTGCCATTGCTGCCATAACCATTGATGCCATAGCTCCATTAAAGAAAAAGGCCATATCCAAACTGAGAGCCCCATGGACGAGAGAGAAAACAAATAAATTAAAGAGAAAATTGCAGAAAGGCAGAGCGGAAGTGGAGAAAGTCAAAGTTGCCTGTCCATTATGATATTCTGAGAGAGCAACTTGGCATATATAACAAGGCAATTAGAAATGTCAGACGGGCTCATTTTCTAACTTGATCACTAATAATCATTGATGGCCTGATAAATCCTACCCCCGCAAACTTATGTGAACTTTCCTCCACATCTAAATGTAATGAGTTTGCGGGATATTTCAGAGATAAGATACAAATATTAGACTGGGTATCAGTCAAGCAAGACCTGATGAGAAGTTTGATGATATGTGCCCTAGCCTACCACGCAAAGGCACTATGGAGTTATTTTCCCTGGTTGACACAGACATGCTCAGGAATGTGATATCTCAACTTAAGCCTTCTACCTGCCTTCTCGATCCTATCCCCACCACCTTCTTCAAAACAGTTTTTAATAGCATATCTGAAGAAGTGCAAGCTATTGTTAATCACTCCCTGTTCACAGGCACTTTCCCCGCTGCACTAAAAACTGCTATCGTGAAAGTAATCTAGAATCTTCAGCTTTTAGCAATTTTCGGACAATCTCCGACCTTCCATTCTTAAGCAAAATTCTGGAGAAATTGGTTTTCAAACAGCTATTTTTTGTTGTTGAAATATTCCAATCTGGTTTTCGGGCCCACCACCTCACAGAGACAGCATTAGTTAAAGTGGTAAATGATCTTAGAGCCAACACAGATGCCAAACAGCTCTCTGTCGGATTTAAGTGCTGAATTCGAAACACTTGACCATGATGTCCTTCTGGACAGACTGGAGAGTTTATTTGGCCTCTCCGGTCCAGTTCTAAATTGGTTTAGGACCTATTTTACCGGTCAAGAGTTTTCGGTCACCCTTGGTGAACATAACTCAGAGAAAATACATATCACACGTGGCGTTCCACAAGGTTCGATTTTGGATCCGGTACGGTTCCATTTTATATATGTTACCCCTTGGCAGGGTTGTCAGAAAGCACAGCATTGATTTTCACTGCCACGCAGATGATACACAACTTTCCATTTGTGTCACCAGAGGATTTTTGCTCCATGGATAAATTATTAGACTGTATTAGTGATTTAAATACACTGCTCAAAAAAATGAAGGGAACACTAAAATAACACATCCTAGATCTGAATGAATGAAATAATCTTATTAAATACTTTTTTCTTTACATAGTTGAATGTGCTGACAACAAAATCACACAAAAATTATCAATGGAAATCAAATTTATCAACCCATGGAGGTCTGGATTTGGAGTCACACTCAAAATTAAAGTGGAAAATCACACTACAGGCTGATATAACTTTGATGTAATGTCCTTAAAACAAGTCAAAATGAGGCTCAGTAGTGTGTGTGGCCTCCACGTGCCTGTATGACCTCCCTACAACGCCTGGGCATGCTCCTGATGAGGTGGTGGATGGTCTCCTGAGGGATCTCCTCCCAGACCTGGACTAAAGCATCCGCCAACTCCTGGACAGTCTGTGGTGCAACGTGACGTTGGTGGATGGAGTGAGACATGATGTCCCAGATGTGCTCAATTGGATTCAGGTCTGGGGAACGGGCGGGCCAGTCCATTGCATCAATGCCTTCCTCTTGCAGGAACTGCTGACACACTCCAGCCACATGAGGTCTAGCATTATCTTGCATTAAGAGGAACCCAGGGCCAACCGCACCAGCATATGGTCTCACAAGGGGTCTGAGGATCTCATCTCGGTACCTAATGGCAGTCAGGCTACCTCTGGCGAGCACATGGAGGGCTGTGCGGCCCCCCAAAGAAATGCCACCCCACACCATGACTGACCCACCGCCAAACTGGTCATGCTGGAGGATGTTGCAGGCAGCAGAACGTTCTCCACGGCGTCTCCAGACTTTGTCACGTCAGTCACATGTACTCAGTGTGAACCTGCTTTCATCTGTGAAGAGCACAGGGCACCAGTGGCAAATTTGCCAATCTTGGTGTTCTCTGGCAAATGCCAAACGTCCTGCACGGTGTTGGGCTGTAAGCACAACCCCCACCTGTGGACGTCGGGCCCTCATACCACCCTCATGGAGTCTGTTTCTGACTGTTTGAGCAGACACATGCACATTTGTGGCCTGCTGGAGGTCATTTTGCAGGGCTCTGGCAGTGCTCCTCCTGCTCCTCCTTGCACAAAGGTGGAGGTAGCGGTCCTACTGCTGGGTTGTTGCCCTCCTACGGCCTCCTCCACGTCTCCTGATGTACTGGCCTGTCTCCTGGTAGTGCCTCCATGCTCTGGACACTACGCTGACAGACACAGCAAACCTTCTTGCCACAGCTCGCATTGATGTGCCATCTTGGATGAGCTGCACTACCTGAGCCACTTGTGTGGGTTGTAGACTCTGTCTCATGCTACCACTAGAGTGAAAGCACCGCCAGCATCCAAAAGTGACCAAAACATCAGCCAGGAAGCATTGGAACTGAGAAGTGGTCTGTGGTCACCACCTGCAGAACCACTCTTTTATTGGGGGTGTCTTGCTAATTGCCTATAATTTCCACCTGTTGTCTATTCCATTTGCACAACAGCATGTGAAATGTATTGTCAATCAGTGTTGCTTCCTAAGTGGACAGTTTGTTTTCACAGAAGTGTGATTGACATGGAGTTACATTGTGTTGTTTAAGTGTTCCCTATATTTTTTTGAGCAGTGTACTTGGATGGCTCACAACTTCATCTAGCTAAATCAAGACAAGACCGAGGTACTTATTGTTGGAGCCAAAGCACAGAGAGAGAATCTGGCCGCACATTTTAATTCACGGACAATAAAGATAAAACACCAGGTAAAAAACCTAGGTGTAATTTTAGATTCTGAACTAAATTTCGAATCACACATTAGGAATGTGACCAAAATAGCTTTTTACCATCTGAGGAACATTGCCAAGGTGCGTCCGTTTCTCTCTCAGGCTGATACAGAGAGACTCGTCCATGCTTTTATTACAAGCAGGCTTGACTACTGTTATGCTCTCCTGTCTGGTCTACCCAAGAAAGCCATTGCTCAACTGCAAAACATACAGAATGCTGCAGCACGGGTACTGACCAAGACCAGACGCAGAGCACACATTACACCGGTTTAAAGGTCTCTGCACTGGCTGCCTGTGAGTTTTAGAATACATTTTAAGATTCCTCTATTGGTTTTTAAAATAATCCACAATTGTGCACCCCAATACATGTCAGACATGCTTTTAGGTTATGTACCCAGTAGGTACTTCAGGTCCTCTGGCACTAGCCTTTTAACTATCCCAAAGCCTAGGACCAAGAGGCATGGAGAGGCAGCCTTTAGTTACTATGCCCCCAGCCTCTGGAATAGTGAGGGGGGCCGAAACTGTGAACATATTTAAAAGAGATCTTAAAACACACCTTTTTTTAGCTTTACTTTTTCTTAGGGTGCTTTTTAGTCGTTCAGTTTTTATTGTTATTCTTTTGTTTTTTATCCTCTTCTGTTTGTTGTGTAGTAAATATATATGTTTTAATTTTCATTGTTTTTATTAGTTTTTTCCTTTGAAGCACATCGTGTTGCATTCCATGTCTGAAATGTTCTGTATAAATAAAGCTTGATTTGATTTGATTCACCATAGCCAGTTTCTTTCCATAGTTTAAACTGTACATTGATAACCAACTGTTCAGAGACAAAAAAGACTACTCCATGGCTATTTTAAATAATACAAAGTTCCCATAGAAGAGTCGAATAATGGATCACCCAATGCTGTCAATGGTTGGGATTGTAATAAAAAACATCAACTGGAAAGCAATAAAATACAACAATTGATTAAAAAAAAATAATAATACAGTATACCATTTAAGATAGGTAATGTTGTAAAATAATTAGTCCCCAACAATCTATTCATAGTATTTATAAATAGATAAAAGACAGCATTAGAAGAAAGGATCATTATTGAAACAAATATAAGGAACTAGAACACAAAAGTCCTGAAATTAGGTAGGAATCAAAATGGTAGAGATAAACACACAGCAAACAGAGGACATAGAATTTGGGGTAAGTATGGTTGTGATGGAAGATGGGGTGTGTTTTTGTGATTGGAAAAGTGTGGAGTTAAGTGGGTGAAAAAGGAAAATGGTTGCAAATGCCAGAGCAGGAGTTGTGACAGAGAGAACTTTCAATTTTGTGCAGATATGGGATCTAGAGTTTAAAATAATTTATAAATATAGTTTATTTATTTATTTTCCTATCGTGATGGAACGGTCCCCAACCCTATACCCTACACACCCACCTGAGCGACCTACACACTAAGGATACGTTTTATAGGCCTACTGTAAGTAGCCTATACAGTGAGGGAAAAAAGTATTTGATCCCCTGCTGATTTTGTACGTTTGCCCACTGACAAAGAAATGATCAGTCTATAATTTTAAATGGTAGGTTTATTTGAACAGTGAGAAACAGAATAAAAATAAACAAATCCAGAAAAACGTGTCATAAATGTTATAAATTGATTTGTATTTTAATGAGGGAAATAAGTATTTGACCCCCTCTCAATCAGAAAGATTTCTGGCTCCCAGGTGTCTTTTATACAGGTAATGAGCTGAGATTAGGAGCACACTCTTAAAGGGAGTGCTCCTAATCTCAGTTTGTTACCTGTATAAAAGACAACTGTCCACAGAAGCAATCAATCAATCAGATTCCAAACTCTCCACCATGGCCAAGACCAAAGAGCTCTCCAAGGATGTCAGGGAAATGATTGTAGACCTACACAAGGCTGGAATGGGCTACAAGACCATCGCCAAGCAGCTTGGTGAGGTGACAACAGTTGGTGCGATTATTCGCAAATGGAAGAAACACAAAAGAACTGTCAATCTCCCTCGGCCTGGGGCTCCATGCAAGATCTCACCTCGTGGAGTTGCAATGATCATGAGAACGGTGAGGAATCAGCCCAGAACTACACGGGAGAATCTTGTCAATGATCTCAAGGCAGCTGGGACCATAGTCACCAAGAAAACAATTGGTAACACACTACGCCGTGAAGGACTGAAATCCTGCAGCGCCCGCAAGGTCCCCTGCTCAAGAAAGAACATATACAGGCCCGACTGAAGTTTGCCAGTGAACATCTGAATGATTCAGAGGAGAACTGGGTGAAAGTGTTGTGGTCAGATGAGACCAAAATGGAGCTCTTTGGCATCAACTCAACTCGCCGTGTTTGGAGGAGGAGGAATGCTGGCTTTGACCCCAAGAACACCATCCCCACAGTCAAACATGGAGGTGGAAACATTATGCTTTGGGGGTGTTTTTCTGCTAAGGGGACAGGACAACTTCACCGCATCAAAGAGACAATGGACGGGGCCATGTACCGTCAAATCTTGGGTGAGAACCTCCTTCCCTCAGCCAGGGCATTGAAAATGGGTCGTGGATGAGTATTCCAGCATGACAATGACCCAAAACACACGGCCAAGGCAACAAAGGAGTGGCTCAAGAAGAAGCACAGTAAGGGTCCTGGAGTGGCCTAGCCAGTCTCCAGACCTTAATCCCATAGAACATCTGTGGAGGGAGCTGAAGGTTCGGAGTTGCCAAACGTCAGCCTCGAAACCTTAATGACTTGGAGAAGATCTGCAAAGAGGAGTGGGACAAAATCCCTCCTGAGATGAGTGCAAACCTGGTGGCCAACTACAAGAAACGTCTGACCTCTGTGATTGCCAACAAGGGTTTTGCCACCAAGTACTAAGTCATGTTATGCAGAGGGGTCAAATACTTATTTCCGTCATTAAAATGCAAATCAATTTATAACATTTTTAACATGCGTTTTTCTGGATTTTTTTGTTGTTATTCGGTCTCTCACTGTTCAAATAAACCTACCATTAAAATTATAGACTGATGATTTCTTTGTCAGTGGGCAAATGTACAAAATCAGCAGGGGATCAAAAACTTTTTTCCCTCACTGTACGCAGCCAAGACAGAAAGATAAACATGGTCAGAGACCCACTAAAACAGCACTGCCCCCTCAAGAAACTGAGTCTGCCTGGCAGGGTTGGTCCAACAAAGCCAAAGCCACCGGATGGGTGAGGATAATACACAAGGAATTTCTCAAAGCTGCTAATGAAAACCTTGACGACCTTGTACCTAGCCGGTGGGAATTTCGGTGGGGTGCCCCCACCCAGGAAGTGGCAGTGCTGGCAACACTAGCTGCAGTATCCCATGGAGAGGGGGTCACACTCTGACAATCAGAAAGGGAGCAAATTACTGTGGCCCTGGTGGCACAAAATAATCAAAAGATCTGACTGCACAGAGATGCTTCGGGAAATGGACTCAACAGGGGACCAGCTTGTGTGTGTTTCAGGGTAGGGGGGTGTATCTGGCTCCATCAGCTAGGACTTGACATTGGTTAATCTAATCTCTCCATTCTTGCTCAATTTTGCATGCCTTCTCAAACAGCTAAAATTGTATATGCATTCACACATCAAGTCTTCTCTTGAGTTGGCCTCGGGGATGGAACAACTGTTGAACATCTGAGCTTGTGGTTGTTTTGGGGGAAGGGTGGGGAGTATGAGTGAGTGTGTGTGTGTGTGTGTGTATTCCACATATGTTTCTATGGGGTAATGATGTTAGGGACAATATAGGATGAATCATAATAATAATTGCTTGCCATAAATGTAATTTTTGTAATGCCAATCCTGGTTATAAGTAACAATCCTTCCTATGAACTGCCTACATTATTACACATATTATTAGTTAATTGTGGAAATAAACTGTAACATAACAAAATGTGGAAAAAGGGAAGGGGTCTGAATACTTTTCGAATGCACTGTATATGGTGACTCAATCATTATGGTACTTTGTAATGGTAAGTTTACAAACATATATTATGATAAATAGAATTGAAACTTGTATCTCATTATGGTAAATGGTGAAATAAGTATAGCCAGTTATAATTGTAATGGCTTAGCAGATAATAAGAAAAGACCATCAGTATTTACCTGGCTAAAATGGAAGGAATATAATATATTTTGTTTACAGGAAACTCATTCAACACTTTTAGATGAAGTTGTGTGGGAAAAGGACTGGGGGGATCAAACAGATCCGCCAAGGCAGCAGCTACTCTTCCTGGGGTCCAGCAACATTAAGGCAGTTATATACAATTTAAAACATTACATTTCATAACACTTTTCACAACACATTAAGTGTGTTCCCTCAGGTCACTACTCTACTATCACATATCTGCAATACCAAATCCATGTGTATGTGTGTGCAGAGTGCGTGTCTTATCATGTGTATGTGTGTCTGTGCATGTGTGTGTGTCTCTTGGATATACAGTGGGGGAAAAAAGTATTTAGTCAGCCACCAATTGTGCAAGTTCTCCCACTTAAAAAGATGAGAGAGGCCTGTAATTTTCATCATAGGTACACGTCAACTATGACAGACAAAATGAGGAAAAAAATCCAGAAAATCACATTGTAGGATTTTTTATGAATTTATTTGCAAATTATGGTGGAAAATAAGTATTTGGTCACCTACAAACAAGCACGTTTTCAAGCCAGCGCATGTCCAGGCCCGTCTGAAGTTTGCCAATGACCATCTGGATGATCCAGAGGAGGAATGGGAGAAGGTCATGTGGTCTGATGAGACAAAAATAGAGCTTTTTGGTCTAAACTCCACTCGCCGTGTTTGGAGGAAGAAGAAGGATGAGTACAACCCCAAGAACACCATCCCAACCGTGAAGCATGGAGGTGGAAACATCATTCTTTGGGGATGCTTTTCTGCAAAGGGGACAGGACGACTGCACCGTATTGAGGGGAGGATGGATGGGGCCATGTATCGCGAGATCTTGGCCAACAACCTCCTTCCCTCAGTAAGAGCATTGAAGATGGGTCGTGGCTGGGTCTTCCAGCATGACAACAACCCGAAACACACAGCCAGGGCAACTAAGGAGTGGCTCCGTAAGAAGCATCTCAAGGTCCTGGAGTGGCCTAGCCAGTCTCCAGACCTGAACCCAATAGACAATCTTTGGAGGGAGCTGAAAGTCCGTATTGCCCAGCGACAGCCCCGAAACCTGAAGGATCTGGAGAAGGTATGGAGGAGTGGGCCAAAATCCCTGCTGCAGTGTGTGCAAACCTGGTCAAGACCTACAGGAAACATATGATCTCTGTAATTGCAAACAAAGATTTCTGTACCAAATATTAAGTTCTGCTTTTCTGATGCATCAAATACTTCTGTCATGCAATAAAATGCAAATTATTTACTTAAAATCATACAATGTGATTTTCTGGATTTTTGTTTTAGATTCCGTCTCTCACAGTTGAAGTGTACCTATGAAAAAAATTACAGACCTCTACATGCTTTGTAAGTAGGAAAACCTGCAAAATCGGCAGTGTATCAAATACTTGTTCTCCCCACTGTAGGTACAGCAGATCCCCTTATTGTATGGGACACTTTTAAATGTGCCTTTAGAGGCCATGCAATTAAATTCTCATCTTTAAAACAAAATAAATATTAACAAAGGACATAGAGGGACTAACAGTACAAATAGATAGCAATAAAAACTGTACCATAGAGGCACACGTTAGAGGAAAAACAAAAAGAAATGGAGGAACTTATTCAACAAAGATCAAGTGTAATATATTATTTAAAAAATAAAGCAAACTGGATGGAATATTGGAAAATAATTCACAATTTTTATTTTATTTATCTTCAACATAGAAATGCTACCAGAAATAATTTAATGAAACTTGTTGCAAATTACTGAGTCATATTTTGAAAGTGGAAGTAAAGTACTTTAAGCATATGTTTTTGTTTCAGTCTCTTCCATCTCCACTAATTGTAAGGATTTTTTTCTATTAATAATGTAAAATTATCAGCTGTACAGAAAGACTAATTAGAGAGGAGGAACTTCTTGAAGCAATTAAAGACATTAAGTCAGGGAAAACTCCAGGGCTGGATGGCATACAGGTTGAGGTACACCAAACCTTTTTTTATGTCCTCAGAGGACCGTTATTAGCACATCTTAACCACTCCTATAAAAATGGTAGATTATCAGATACTCAACAAGAAAGCCTGATTTCATTACTACTGAAACAGAACCCAAGTGGTAAATATAAAGATCCAGTCCATTAAAAAAATCTAACTTTGAAAAGGATTTTGATATAGTACAACTGGAGTTTATATATAAATGCCTGGAATATTTCAATTTTGGAGAATCTCTTATACAATGGGTTAAAGGTATGTATAGTAACCCTCAGTGGCGTGTATTAATGGATGCCAAGGGAAGCCAGGCTTCCCCCCCCCCAAAAAAAATAATTATATATATTTCATTATTTTCCTTCAATTCGCAAGAGGCTGAATATATCTCACAGGAGAAACCATCCAAGTGAGCAAAACAGCACCCCTCTGTCTCTCTACGTGTAGGCCATCTATCTGATAATGTCTGGTCCAAACGACTATGACATTGTTGCCGCCTACCGTAGCATTGAAGGCAAGGGAAGCCAGCGAGCATTTGGCCCAAAAAAGTGTAAAAAATGTGCCAATCACCATTGAGCTAAACTGAGCGAGCTCAACTGTGAATGGTCCTGGCGCACCAAAAGAAAGTGTCAAGGGAAGCCAGCTTGGATTTTTGCCGTTACTCCTATCAAATCCCATTGAGAGCATACGTCATTGTCAGAAGAATTTGAATTGTTGCATGTCGTTGTGTTGTTGTCCTCAGGTGGCTAGCTAGCTAAAACCGTCCCTTTCCTAAATTACCCATGCATGGAGACAGGGATTTGGACTTGTGGTTTTACTTAATTCTCCGTACTGGCCAATGATTATAACGGCAATTCTGATCCAAACATTAATTTATATATTGTTGTGCCCCTGGCCTGAGAGAATGGAAGTTCAATATGTTGCTAGATGTAGAAGCCTAATGTTAACTAGCTAAAATTGCCCATGAATGGAAGTTAGGCTAGTTAGCAAGCAGTTTAGCCAGGTAGCCTAGGACAACAAAAAATACTGTATGACAGATTGATAGACCATTTCGTGAAAGAGAGGAGGATGGCAGTGGCACTTCTCTACAAGTAGGGTGAGTCAACATGTTTTTCTCCTTGCACAAAGGCACACACACACACACACAAATCAGAACCATGGACAGCCACATCATATTTAGCTTATGTTGATTGGACTAAATTGTTTTTGGTATCTTTTAGTTGTCACTGTTTTAGACTAAGCAGAGGGGATTTGATGATGTTGAAATATTGAAGTTGAAATGGTGCTGGAATAGTGGAGGAAGCTCCTGTTTTCATTGTGACTTGCGGTAACTCACTGTGGTTATAAATCGATAGTTGTTTACTGTAGATCATGTAACTGTCTGTTACATGCAATATGCTTTGTTGCTATCCGGTTTTGTGATAAAAAAAGGTGTGGATGAATATATTCTGCCACTGTGTTTTCTTATTGTCTCTGCCTTTAGGCCTATATATCACGGTCGCAAGGCACATGAATCAGGTTATCGAGCAAACAACGCAATTATCACAACACATTGGTCGTGATAATGTTTGCAAATGTATTAAAAGTTAAAAACAGAAATACCTTATTTCCATATGTATTCAGACCCTTTGCTATGAGACTCGAAATTGAGCTCAGGTGCATCCTGTTTCCATTGATCATCCTTGAGATCATTCTACAACTTGATTGGAGTCCACCTGTGGTAAATTCAATTGATTGGACATGATTTGGAAAGGCACGCACCTGTCTATATAAGGTCCCGCAGTTGACAGTGCATGTCAGAGCAAAAAGCAAGCCATGAGGTCGAAGAAATTGTCCGTAGATCTCCAAGACAGGATTGTGTCGAGGCACAGATCTGGGTAAGGGTACCAAAACATTTCTGCAGCATTAAAGGTCCCCAAGAACACAGTGGCCTCCATCATTCTTAAATAGAACAAGTTTGGAACCACCAAGACTCTTCCTAGAGCTGGTCGCCTGGCCAAACTGAGCAATCGGGGGAGAAGGGCCTTGGTCAGGGAGGTGACCAAGAACCCGATGGTCACTCTGACAGAGCTCCAGAGGGCCTCTGAGGCAATGGGAGAACCTTCCAGAAGGACAACCACCTCTGCAGCAGTCCACCAATCAAGCCTTTATGGTAGAGTGGCCAGACGGAAGCCACTCCTCAGTAAAAGGCACATGACAACCCGCTTGGAGTTTGCCAAAAGGCACCTAAAGAACTCTCAGACCATGACAAACAAGATTCTCTGGTCTGATGAAACCAAGATTGAACTCTTTGGCCTGAATGCCAAGCATCACGTCTGGAGGAAACCTGGCACCATCCCTACAGTGAAGCATGGTGATGGCAGCATCCTACTCCTGAGTGGCGCAGTGGTCTAAGGCACTGCATCGCAGTGCTAACTGTGCCACTAGAGATCCTGGTTCGAATCCAGGCTCTGTCGCAGCCGGCCGCTACCGGGAGACTCATGGGCGACGCACAATTGGCCCAGCGTAGTCCAGGGTAGGGGAGGGAATGGCCGGCAGGGATGTAGCTCAGTTGATAGAGCATGGTGTTTGCAACGCCAGGGTTGTGGGTTCGATTCCCACGGGGGGCCAGTATAAAAAAATATGTATTCACTAACTGTAAGTCGCTCTGGATAAGAGCGTCTGCTAAATGACTAAAATGTAAAATGTAAATGTAATCATGCTGTGGGGATGTTTTTCAGCGGCAGGGACTGGGAGACTAGTCAGGATTGAGGGAAAAATGAACAGAGCAAAGTACAGAGAGATCCTTGATTAAAACCTGCTCCAGAACTCAGATTGGGGGCGAAGGTTCACCTTCCAATAGGACAACGTTCATAAGCACACAGCCAAGACAACGCAGGAGTGGCTTCAGGACAAGTCTCTGAAGGTCCTTGTGTGGCCCAGCCAGAGCCCGGACTTGAACCCGATAGAACATCTCTAGAGAGACCTGAAAATAGCTGTGCAGTGACGCTCCCCATCCAATCTGACAGAGCTTGAGAGGATCTGCAGAGAAGAATGGGAGAAACTCCCCAAATACAGGTGTGCCAAGCTTGTAGCGTCATACCCAAAAAGAGTTGAGGCTGTAATCGCTGCCAAAGGTGCTTCAACAAAGTACTAAGTAAAGGGTCTGAATTATATTTCCGTTTAAAAAATATATATAAATATGCTAAAAAATCTAAAAACCAGTTTTTGCTTTGTCATTATGGGTTATTGTGTGTAGATTGATGAGGATATTTTTTTTTATTTAGTCCATTTTAGAATAAGGCTGTAACGTAACAAAATGTGGAAAAAGTCAAGGGGTCTGAATACTTTCCGAATGCACTGTATTTATTATGGCCATCGAAATGTTAGCTATTAAAATCAGATCCAACAATTATATCAAGGGCCTAGAAATCCAGGGCTCAAAAACAAAGGTGTCATTGTATGCTGATGATTCATGTTTTTTTTTTATCCACAATTTGGATCCCTCCACATCCTCATAGAGGATCTAAATAATTTTTCTAACCTCTCTGGATTACAACCAAATTATGTTAATTGTACTATATTACGTATTGGATCACTAAAAAATACAACTTTTACATTACCGTGTAGTTTACCAATAAAATTTTCTAACGGTGAAGTGGACATCCTCGGTATTCATATCCCGAAAGAAAGAAAAGATCTCACTCCAATGCATTTTAATAGAAAGTTAGCAAAAATAGATAAGATCTTGCTACCATGGAAAGGAAAATACCTGTCTATTTGTGGAAAAATCACCCTGATTAACTCTTTAGTCATCCCAGTTTACCTATTTGCTTATGGCCTTGCCTACACCTAGCGACTTGTTTTTTAAATTATATGAGCAAAAAAGATTCCATTTTATTTGGAACGACAAGTCAGACAAAATTAAACGGGCCTATTTATATAATTAATATGAATTCGGAGGGCAGAAATGATTAAATATTAAAGCATTAGACCTCTCATTTAAGGCTTGAGTCATACAAAAGTTATACTTCCAAACTCGTTCTCTGTCAGATTAGTAAGAATGTCTCACCCCATGAATGACCTTTTTCCCTTTATTCAGATTATAACCTCTCACTTTCAGTTATTTGAAAATGAAATAATCTCCAAAATATAGCTATTTTTCAAACAAGCCATAGAAATGTGGTTGCAATTTCATTTTAATCCACCAGAAAAGACAGAACAAATATAACAACAAATATTATGGTTAAAATCAAATATACTAATTGATAAAAAAAACATTTAAAAAATTGTTTGAATTCCAACATTTACCTGGAATTAACTCAGCAAATAGCACTATTGGGTGACTTAACCTTTTTTACGTGAGTTCTAAATATTTCTAACGGTCACCCCAGCGTGAGTTGTTTTATACACGTGATGTCAGAATGCACTCACTGATCCAAAATGTGATTGTTACGCAACAGGACAGTTAACACGTGCTGCCTGCTAATTATCTATAGGCTATGTTTCAACTTGTCAATTTCAAATTATTTTCTAACAAGTTTTATTTTCTAACAACAGTTTGAATTGAGGTGTGTTCCGCCTCCTCATTTGTTCACATAGAAGTAGGCCATTTCAGCGTTGTCGACAAATTATGTTTGAGGGTTTACTGAGCCGGACAAACTTCTCTCTTCGAGGAGAGCCCACACACTTCACCAATGTTCCCGCAGATCAAGTATGCAGACATTTACGCAGTCTTGCAAGAATTGGCACATTTTCTGGCTGGTGCTCGCATTGATGCATTGTTGTTTTCCTTACAAATAATAACAAATAATAACTTTGGACATGAATGATTGTAGACGACACATCTCCTTCAACATGCATACTGCAAACAGACCAAACTCACATTGTCTCCTCTTATTATCTTTGGTTGATGCGAAAAAACAAACATGGTGACGCGCACAAACTACCCATCGTCGGATTACTTTCGATTTCTATAAAGTGTTTTACTCAGTTATTTCGATATTTGGTGAGCTCACACGTGATGTGATTAAATATAAATAGAAACGGCTATTAGCAAATTCATATTGTGGTTTCTGACAGTCGAGAGTTATTTAAATATGACCACTTGTGTTACGTCAATCTTTCCTCAGTTAGCGCTAGGACTAACGTAGCCTACATTTTCTGGTATGGATGATTGTGTATGCTGTCGCTACTTCTGTGAATGTCTGAACATTGCATCCAAAAATAAAATGGTCACATTCAGGACATACCTTTGTAAGGACTGTGTTTGTGCAAAAATGTTTCTGTGAAAAAACAGTGTGGCTAGCTTAAATGCTGACTGTTGCGTCAATCGAAACTGGAGTCAAAAGTTTGGACACACCTACTCATTCAAAGGTTTTTCTTTATTTTTACTATTTTTTATATTGTAGAATAATAGTGAAGACATCAAAACTATGAAATAACACATATGGAATCATGTAGTAACCAAAAAAACTGTTAAACAAATCAAAATATATTTTATATTTGAGATTCTTCAAATAGCCACCCTTTGCCTTTGACAGCTTTGCACAGTCTTGGCATTCTCTCAACCAGCTTCATGAGGTAGTCACCTGGAATTCATTTCAATTAAAAGGTGTGCCTTCTTAAAAGTTAATTTGTGGAATTTCTTTCCTTCTTAACGCATTTGAGCCAATCAGTTGTGTTGTGACAAGGTAGGGGGGTATACAGAAGATAGCCCTATTTGGTAAAAGACCAAGTCCATATTATGTCAAGAACCGCTCAAAAAAGCAAAGAGAAATGGCAGTCCATCATTACTTTAAGACACGAAGGTCAGTCAATCCGGACAATTGCAAGAACTTTGAAAGTTTCTTCAAGTGCAGTCGCAAAAACCATCAAGTGCTATGATGAAACTGGCTCTCATGAGGACCACCACAGGAATGGAAGACCCAGAGTTACCTCTGCTGCAGAGGATAAGTTCAGAGTTACCAGCCACAGAAATTGCAGGCCAAGTAAATGCTTCACATTTCCAACCGCCGTGTCTTTGTGAGATGCGGTGTGGGTGAACGGATGATCTCCGCATGTGTAGTTCCCACCGTAAAGCATGGAGGAGGAGGTGTTATGGTGTGGGGGTGCTTTGCTAGTGACACCGTCTGTGATTTATTTAGAATTCAAGGCACACTTAACCATCATGGCTACCACAGCATTCTGCAGCGATTCGCCATCCCATCTGGTTTGGGTTTAGTGGAACTATCATTTATTTTTCAACAGGACAATGACCCAACACACCTCCAGCCTGTGTAAGGGCTATTTGACCAAGAAGGAGAGTGATGGAGTGCTGCATCAGATAACCTGGCCTCCACAATCCCCCGACCTCAACCCAATTGAGATGGTTTGGGATGAGTCGGACGGCAGAGTGAAGGAAAAGCAGCCAACAAGTGCTAAGCATATGTGGGAACTCCTTCAAGACGTTTGGAAAAGCATTCCAGGTGAAGCTGGTTGAGAGAATGCCAAGCGTGTGCAAAGCTGTCATCAAGACAAAGGGTGGCTATTTGAAGAATCTCAAATATAAAATATATTTTGATGTGTTGAACACTTTTTTGGTTACTACATGATTTCATATGTGTTATTTCGTAGTTTTGATGTCTTCACTTTTATTCTACAATGTAGAAAATAGTAAAAATAAAGAAAAGCCCTTTAATGAGTAGGCGTGTCCAAACCTTTGACTGGTACTGTATAGAAATATATATTTTATACATTTACAAAAAAAATATATGGGGGATTGGAAATGATGCAGACAATTACATTGATGGAAGCCACAATCAATCTGCAATATTAAAGCTGATCTACCCCCTAAAACAAGTGTTGTGTCCAGTGTGTGTGCGCGCACAAGGGTGCGTGTGTGCGTGCATGAGTGTATTCGCATGTGCATGTGTGGGTGTCAGTGTGCACATTCATTTGTGTGCATGATGTGTGCGCGTGTGTGTGTGTGTGTATGTGTGTGTGGTGAACTAACATCTTTTCCCACTGGCCACTGAAATAGTAATTACCAAGCGTCATGCTCTGAGGGACGATTGTTGTGTTAGATTGTTCCAAACCGTTTGATACTTCACTGCACTTTCCCTGCTCCATCTCACAGCCACTCTCACAAATAAAATTAACCCCTAAGCTAACATGCAGGTAATGATGATAGTATTTTATGGTGATAGTAATCCTAGCATGTAGCAACACTAGCAGTGTGTTAACATTTACATGCACGTGTGTTCTACCATAGACTCTGTGTATGTGTTTGGGATTGTGGGGGTAGTATGGTTGCATGTGCCTGCAGACATGTTGCTCAGTGACCCATTCTTCCTCTGGTCTCTAGCCTTGAGCCAGACCTGCAGGGACACACATGGTAAGGCATGAGCCCACAGCAGAGCCAAGCACATACACACACACAGAGGGAGAGAGAAAGAGGGGAAAGAAAGAGCGGGAGATAGAAAGAAGGAAAGAGAGCAACCAACGGATACAGAGGCAGAGTGAGAGAAAGCTAGACTTAAATGTTGAAAGAGAGAGAGAGAGAGACAGAAATAGAGAGAGAAATAGAAAGAGGCGAAAGAGAGAGACGAGAAAGAGAGCGGGAGAGGGAGAGAGAGAGAGAAAGAAAGAGACAGAAAGAAAGAGAGAGAAAGAGATATAGAAAGATATATATAGAAAGAGAGAGACGAGAAAGAGAGAGAGAGAGAGAGAGAGAGAGAGAGAGAGAGAGAGAGAGAGAGAGAGAGAGAGAGAGAGAGAGAGAGAGAGAGAGAGAGAGAGAGAGAGAGAGGAATGGTGCTCCTACCAGATTGGATGTGGTTGAGGCCAGATGGCTTCAGAAGTTCCAAGGGCTGCTCTTTCCTGGGCAGTCCATCTGCAGGGGAGAGAGAGGAAGGAGAGTCCGTTTCAAATATGGTCCGCAGCATCGATAACAAAGGGGAACGTGTATAACCTACTGAGGCCCAGCTAAAAGACTACATATCCCAGAGAGAGAGAGAGAGAGAGAGAGAGAGAGAGAGAGAGAGAGAGAGAGAGAGAGAGAGAGAGAGAGAGAGAGAGAGAGAGAGAGAGAGAGAGAGAGAGAGAGAGAGAGAGAGAGAAAGATAAGGAGAGAGAGAGAGAGAGAGAGAGAGAAAGATAAGGAGAGAGGGGAAGCCAGGGATGATGGAGGTAGAGAAAACCAGTTGAATGAGGATGAGGAGAGGAAGAGGAGGCTTCTGCCCAGCCTAGTGCTGCAACACAGTTGGAGCCGCATGTGTTCAGCGTTCTGTTATGACTTAAATGTGATTGGTTCAGTGTCTGCACCGAGAGAGAAAGGGGGAGGGAGAGAAGGGAGAGAGGGGGAGGAGGGAGAAAGAGGCATGTAAAAATAAACTAATGTGGATCGAGTATGCAGGCACCTACGTACGCTACTACTGTTTAAACAAACACAAGCATGTCTCGCATGTTTGCACGTGCACACACGTGCGTCCATGCACACACACACACACACACACACCACACAGAGACATACATGGGTGCGCATGCACACACACAGTAGGGTGGGTGTTGCTGAGGATGATAGTTATAGTGGTAACATGAAAAGGCATTGGATCAGCTCAGGAAAGACCTGGCTATAAATAGACCAGTGGGGGAGCGGGGAGACACACACACAGTACATTTTACATTTACATTTTAGTTATTTAGCAGACGCTCTTATCCAGAGCGACTTACAGTTAGTGAATACATATATATTTTTTAATACTGGCCCCCCGTGGGAATCGAACCCACAACGCCATGCTCTACCAACTGAGCTACATCCCTGCCGGCCATTCCCTCCCCTACCCTGGACGACGCTGGGTCAATTGTGCGCCGCCCATGAGTCTCCCGGTCGCGGCCGGCTGCGACAGAGCCTGGATTCGAACCAGGATCTCTAGTGGCACAGTTAGCACTGCGATGCAGTGCCTTAGACCACTGCGCCACTCAGGAGACAGTACTCGACCATCACACACATATAAATGACATGATCAAGCAAGCCAAAAACACACTGATTGGCTAACAAAAACGGGAGACAGTAAAACATTGTTGGACTTTACAGCATAAAGATAGAGACAGACTTTTCCCACTCACACAGCTCAGTGGAGAAAAATATACTGTATATAGCACTGAATAACAAGTCTGTGAACTCACTATCACCAGACTGGTGGTGACACCCTCCCTGCTGGCTCAACACCTGTCACAGCGGCTCTCCAAAACAAACCACTGTCCCCATCCTTTCCTTTCCTTCTCCTCCTCTATCCCTCTCTCCTTCCCTCCCTTCATCCATCCATCCACAATGACGAGTAACTCATTCTAAATTGACCCGAAAGCATGAAAGTAAGCGCGAGTGCAATTTCTCCCAAACGGGGCTCGTCTGTGAAGGACGTGTGATGCCAAAGCATGGGCTGACTGAAAAGCAGTCTATTTCTGGGCGTACTAGTCTACCGAAAAGACAGAAACACTCACACTTCGTACCTCTCATCCGCTCTCCCACTACCACTGCTTCAGTCTCATTGCTTTGACTAGCCCATCAAACCACCTTAGTAGGAGGCAGACAGCCAGGGGTGAATCAAGTAAAGGGAGGGCACAGTGTTTAATATAGTAGACATCCAGTGTGATGCTCTTGTCCCCGTGGCAAAGCATCTACAGTATATCACCTTTTGACATTTAAAAATGTCTATGTGTACACAGACACACAAACAAACACACACGTGGCCTGTGTGGTCCAGCGGTTACAGCCACGGACCCCGGCACACATGTATGCCAGAGTCAGGGTGGGTTCGAATCACTGGCCCCCTTTCTTTTCAACACTTTACTATCTCTTCAAAAAAGCAAAACAATTGCCAAAGGAGTGACTACAAAAAAACTATTCACACATGCACATACAAGCACACGCATAGGCCTGTAACTGACACTCCTGTATTGAGATGTGAGCAGAGCTTTATCAACAGAGCCGCTGTGGGAGATAGCCTGGCTATAATGGCTGGACAATGCACAAGTAAAGTAGGTATACACACACACACACAGACAGCTTTGTTTTTATGGGTTGCACGGCACTATTTTCAGCCCATCCAGACTGCGGTCATGATTAATATATAATGGAGGGTGAGGAGGGGAGATTAAACATTCATATCACACACACACACACACACTAGCTAATACACACACTAACTTACTAATACACACACATCCTTCTCACACACCCATCTCCAAACTCACACACACACACCTTCGAGCACACCCACACACATGCACACACACCTCTCAGACAAATACGCACACTAACACACACACACCCTCTCCTCCACACAAACACGTTGCATGCCTTCCCCTCTGCTGAAAAATAAGGATGGTAGGAAGATGAAAGCAAAGAGAAAGAGGAGAGGAGAGACAACAAAGAGCTGGGGTGTGTGTGTGTGCGTGTCTGTGTGTGTGAGTGTGTGTGTGTGTGTGTATGCGTGCGCATGCATGTGTGTGTTTGTGTGTGTGTGTTTGTGTGTGTGTGTTGGCAGGGCTATTTTTGGAGGGCCTGGTGGAGCAGACGGGCCCTGATGCCTGCGATGCCATAACAGCATTTTAATTAGCCAAGAGAGCAGAGAGGGGACACGCCACGCATCACTAACCAGCAGCCAACGCCAGGGGACAAGGGCAAACCAGGAAGCGCACACACACACACACACACAGAAAAACACACACATATATATATGTTCTCGTATGCACGCCACACACACACACGTGACATGATACACTACTTTACGGTACTCAAGATGTTCAAGTGACAAACTTCACTTGTGTCTCACTGCAAAAAGATGCATCTTATTGTGTGTGTGCGTGTGTGTGTGTGTGCGCAAGTATGTTTGTCTGCCGCAAATATAAGTCCTACTGCAGTGTCGTTACAGAGAAGGATTAGACACATTTGGATGGCAGAGATGTAAGAATAGTCGATGAGTAGCATTTGTGTGTGTGTATTAGTGGGGTGGCAGTGGCAGATGGCAGAAAGATGACACCAAAGCCTGATGGGCCGGAGGAGGACTGGCCCGTCTGTCTCTCTCACACACACACGCGCACACACAAACACCCCTTCCAGATAAGCTCCTAATTGTAATCTAACTGCACTTCTGTCCCTCCAATGCCTTCCATTCCCTTTCTGAGAGTTTGTAACAACTACACCTTATGTGACACAACAATGAAAGAGGGAGGGAGAAAAAGGGAGAGAGAGAGAGAGAGAAAGAGAATGAAAGTGTGAGAGAGAAAATAACGGAAAGAGACCAGAGAGAGAGAGAGTGAGAGAGAGAGAGCGAGAGAGACAGAGAACACGGGAGAAAGTGTGTGAGAGAGCGAGCGAGTGAGCGAGAGAGAGAGAGAGAGAAAGAGAGAGAGCGAGAGAGAGAGAGAGAGAGAGCACGGGTGAAATAGTGTGAGAGAGAGCGAGAGAGAGAGAGAGAGAACGGGGGAGAGAGAGAGAGAGAGAGAAAGACAGAGATATGTGTGTGCCATGAGGGGGAGCGAGGCGGCAGGGAGGAGGACGCATTTTCTTTTCATTAAGGCGGTGGAGTGCATTTGAACCTTGACCCCTGACAGACAGGGGAGGAAGAGAGGGCCGTGAAGGGGCAGGTGGCCGACAAACACTACAGCCCGCTGAGAGCACATCATATTTTCCACGGCAACCGGAGTAAACACAGACCAGAGATACTGGTGTGTCCTCAGGAAGCCTCTCACTCAACCTCTCTCTCTCCTTAATGAAATATCAAACAGAAGACCTTCTGAAAGAGGAGGGAGGGAGGGAGGGGAATGGAGGAAGGAAGGGAGAGGGTGTGGGGAAAGAGACAGAGAGAGAGAGAAAGGACAAGAGAAACAAACACATACAAACAGACACACATTCATGCACACACACACACACTGTTTGGACCTCGCTAAGTATCTGATGGACAGATGGCTTTCACTACTCAAAATAGAAAATAACAACCTATGCAAAGCTGAGCTGACCTGGAGCACAAACAAACTGTTTTTTGTTTCAGTCCTGTCACATTTTTGCCTGGCTACCCAAACTCCTTGCTCCGGCCAAACGCTACGCCACGCCCACGGATGTTAGTTTCTTCTACGCAATGAGTCTGGATCTGAGTACCTCCCCAACGATTTCTAGAATGCAAACACATTCTAACCGTTCTGATTGGTCCCATAAACTGATGGGTTGGGCCAGAACACACGTGGGTAAAGTGGCATTTAGAAAATGTGTCATTGGCTTTGAGTGTAAACACCCCTCATTTTGACATCAACACAAACAACTTAAATAATGGCAACCTAAGACTGAAGTATGTAGCGAACGATAGAGCAGCGAAAGAATTCAGCTTGATTCATCAGGCAAGTCCCATTTATTTCAAATGTTTGTCTGTTCAATTTTGTGCACTGTGAGGGCTATCTAATGGACAGGAAATGTCACCTTGAGTTTCAAATGTCACGATTCCACATATTAGTAAGGTTATCATAACCACTCGGTTGGCAAAGAGCTCTACTTTTCTAGGACAAACACGTAAGAAAAGGACAATTGTGTATAATGCAATGGTAGGTAAAGTAACCGTTATGACTGTGAAAAAAAAGAATGCTTCTGTGATGTTCCAACTGCATATGAGGCGGGGCATGTTGACAATCAGCCACTCAATGGAGCAATCATCCAAAACAAAGCAGGTCAGCTTCTGGCTGAGTGGACAGATCTTAATCTTGACAGGACAGAGATCCTATAGCCCGAAGAATCCAATGGCCCCCTTGAGATTACAAGCACACCAAATAAATTAAGGTCAGGATTCAGCGAAAAGGCAGAGACAGGCATGTGTGTGTGTTGTGTTGTCTGAGAGACTGTGTATGTATGAGATTTTTAAATAGCCCATATAAAGGGAGTTAGTGGCAGGACCCTCAGCGGTCACCTTGCTCAATAAATAGCAATATTCCTGAGGCTTGAGTCATAGGGAGGGGGTAGAGGATGGATGCATTAGCTGAATGACCATATATCCACCATCCAGTATATCCCCGGCCACTCTGACTGACCGCTAGGCTAATGGCCAACTGACTGGGGATCAGTTCTTGCTTTTAGATGCACTGTAGATGTCAACACTGATTTCTTCTCAGCACTTCAAAAATTTACCAATAACAATACTTCTCCATCCATTCCAGGCTGACCAGTCTGTAAGTGTTGTATTGAGGAGCTGTCCCGACCGCAACGCACGAGATGTGCTTTTAAGAGGGAAAGACATTGTGCTTTTAGAATAACAGCAATGCTCAGGGAACTATGATGGATGTGGGTCATGTTGGTGTAGCAGTGGTCGTAAGAGAAAGCATTGCTGGACAAAGGAGCATATTCTGTGTGTGTGTGTGTCTAGACCTACATGGATTAACATGGATGTGCTCCGTATGGCCAGTGAGGGGTGTCTGTTCCAAATTGACCACACTGACAGGACACAGGCTGGTCGGGCAGGAAGTAGAGGGGGGACGGGGGGCACTCCTGCCAGGCGAGACCACCCCACTGGGCACACAGCCGTTGTAGCTCAAGTGGAGCCCCCCGATCCAACATACATACAGACAGAGACACATGCACACACACAAAAACACAGGTTGTGCGCACACACACACACTAACACCAACCCACCCACACATAACCTCAACACTCCAACAGCTCACACTTACACCTGATAGACCAAAGAACAGGAGCCAAGCTGCCCCTCCCCTCTCCTCCTCCCTCCCTCTCCCCCAGCCTCAACCAGTCTCTCCTGTACAACCAACACATGGTGGCCAACCTGTCTCCCTAGTGCAGGCCAGACTGGACAACCCAACCATGATGGCTGGCTGCCAGCCAGACCAATCTACACACAGTAACCAAAACTCAGGCACCAGACAGGTGTAATCAATACAGTGATAGTGCCACCCTGTCTTCCACTCATATTGCTTATAGGTAGTTCAGATCTAATCTGCAGATACCAAAGGGAAAGACGCTAGTAGTTGTTTTGGCCTCTGCATAGATGCACAGACACAGACACACACACACCGATATAGCATACACACAGACACACAGACACACACACACACACAATTCTGTGGACCGACAAGGATTGTGCTTGCTCTGTCAGACTCCTCTCCACACCCCTCCACTAAAACCACTTGTTTATGTTTCGGTCATGTTCACAAACTACTTAGCGGCCCCTCGATGCATTCCTAGTCCAGACGAGAGGCCACACCCAGCCTCACTACATCTCAGGATTTTCATCACTGCTCCGCTCTAAGATGGGAGGGGACTGTAGGCTAGGAGGAGAGGAACTAGAGGCCATCTAGCTCCCCCCCCCTCACCCCCCTCTAACATACCCTGCCTTTAGAACGTACAGTAAGTAGATACTCCATATGGAGTAGCGGCAGCAGGCTTGTCTCCCCAAAGGAGCAAGGGGATCCCTCCAAAACTCAAGAACGGCCCCATCAAAAAGGGTAGTGGGGTGTCTTTAAAGCACCCTGGAGAGGATCTGCCAAGGAGTCGAGGACACTGGAGGACTTAATGGGCTATTAGCAGGGAAGGGGCCTTCTGTTGGTCGGGAGGCTGAGGAGAAGGCTCCTCTAGCAGGCATCCATCAGCCGTCCATCAGCATCTCTGGAGGTGCTAGCATTAGCACGGGCTAACGGACAGGGGAGAGAGAGCAAGGGGACGGAGAGAGGGCGCGGAGTGGGAGTAGAAGGGGAGGGGGGTGAGTGGAAAGGTACGAAGGAGATGGATGAGGAGAGGGTGAGAAGAGAGGCATGCGGAGAGAGTAAGAGGGATGAAGAGTGTAGAATCTCTTTTTAACAATAAACCTTGGACAAGGACAGTAAACCTTGCCTCTAGGATTAGTTATCATGGCTACAGAACTACACCAAGTTACCATGTCTCTCTTTCTCTCTGTGTTTCCATATTTCGCTCACTCTCGTTCTTTTTCTGTGTTCTTTTTTTATTTCTTTGCTTCAGAGAAAAAGGGGACCACAGATGACTGTATGAAAAGAAATGGACATGACCACTGTGGTTACAAAGCACTTTGCACTGTGAAGCTAAATGTACCTCCTTTTGCACATGATAACCTATATTTAAACAAGCACCCCTAGCTTTCTAAAATTGTGGTCGGACGCCCGTGTACGGGTATGATTTCCTGACATGCAACATCATGTAGAAGTGGCGCTTCTGAAAGTAATTTATTCTCACACTCAACTCTAGGCATTGTCTAATGTTGAATAGTATGTCTCTAACATGCTGCAAATCATCTATTCTGCATATTAACACATGAAAAAATGTACAGACATATGTAGACACATATGTTTTTACATATACACTACCAGTCAAAGGTTTGGACACACCTACTCATTCAAGGGTTTTTCTTTACTTTTACTATTTTTTACATTATACAATATTAGTGAAGACATCAAAACTAGGAAATAACACATATGGAATCATGTAGTAACCAGAAAAGTGTTAAACAAATATAATAAAAAATATATATTTTATATTTGAGATTCTTCAAAGTAGACACCCTTTGCATTGATGACAACTTTGCACAGTCTTGGCATTCTCTCAACCAGCTTCATGAGGTAGTCACCTGGAATGCATTTCAATTCACAGGTGTGCCTTCTTAAAAGTTAATTTGTGGAATTTCTTTCCTTCTTAATGTGTTTGAGCCAATCAGTTGTGTTGTGACAAGGTAGGGGGGTATACAGAAGATAGCCCTATTTGGTAAAAGACCAAGTCCATATTATGTCTAGAACAGCTGAAATAAGCAAAGAGAAATGGCAGTCCATCATTACTTTAAGACATGAAGGTCAGTCAATTCGGACAATTGCAAGAACTTTGAAAGTTTCTTCAAGTGCAGTCGCAAAAACCATCAAGCGCTATGATGAAACTGGCTCTCATGAGGACCACCACAGGAATGGGAGACCCAGAGTTACCTCTGCTGCAGAGGATTAGTTCATTAGAGTTACCAGCCTCAGAAATTGCAGCCCAAATAAGTTCAAGTAACAGACACATCTCAACATCAACTGTTCAGAGGAGACTGTGTGAATCAGGGCTTCATGGTCGAATTGCTGCAAAGAAACCACTACTAAAGGACACCAATAAGAATAAGAGACTTGCTTGGGCCAAGAAACACAAGCAATGGACATTAGACCGGTGGAAACTTGTCCTTTGGTCTGGAGTCCAAATTGGAGATTTTTGGTTCCAACCGCCGTGTCTTTGTGAGACGCAGTGTGGGTGAACGGATGATCTCCGCATGTGTAGTTCCCACCGTGAAGAACGGAGGAAGAGGTGTGATGGTGTGGGGGTGCTTTACTGGTGACACTGTCTGTGATTTATTTAGAATTCAAGGCACACTTAACCAGAATGCCTACCACAGCATTCTGCAGCGATACGCCATCCCATCTGGTTTGGGCTTAGTGGGACTATCATTTGTTTTTCAACAGGACAATGACCCAACACACCTCCAGGCTGTGTAAGGGCTATTTGACCAAGAAGGAGAGTAATGGAGTGCTGCATCAGATGACCTGGCCTCCACAATCCCCCGACCTCAACCAAATTGAGAAGGTTTGGGATGAGTCGGACCGCAGAGTGAAGGAAAAACAGCCAACAAGTGCTCAGCATATGTGGGAACTCATTCAAGACTGTTGGAAAAGCATTCCAGGTGAAGCTGGTTGAGAGAATGCCAAAAGTGTGCAAAGCTGTCATCAAGGCAAAGGGTGGTTATTTGAAGAATCTCAAATATAATATATATTTTGATTTGTTTAACACTTTTTGGTTACTACATGATTCCATTAGTGTTATTTCGTAATTTTGATCTTCCCTATTATTCAACAATGTAGAAAATAGTAAAAATAAAGAAAAACCCTTGAATGAGTAGGTGTGTCCAAACCTTTGACTGGTACTGTATTTTTATTTTTTACTTATCTATTTTTTACTTAACACTTATTTTTCTTAAAACTGCATTGTTGGTTAAGGGCTTGTAAGTAAGCATTTCACTGTAAGGTCTACATCTGTTGTATTCGGCGCATGTGACAAATAAAATTTTATTTGAACACAGAAAACACACACCCACACACACAGGTGTTAGCTTTGCGGAAACAGCTCACGTTCTAACCATTACCTTCACTTAGTATTGATATTCCTAGAATGCTGTGTACTGCTTTTTTCTAAAGGGCACAGACAATGGAGCGGATATACAGTGTGTCTGTGTGTGTGTATCTGTGTGTCTGTCTGTGTGTGTGTCTGTGTGTGCGTGTCTGTGTGTGTTTGTGTGTGCATGCAATGAATCATGTCTGTAGGTAGGTACACATCGGTGAGACGTACAGAAAGTGTGAGTTACTGCCTCTGTTCCCTGGATGAACACGCCTTTCCGCTGGTTGACACAGTCACACACTAGTTTGAACTAGCATTTACAGTAATATTTCTAATGAATGTGACTAATCTTAGATGGAAAGGCATGAACAATCAAAACAGAAATGCACTCAATCATAAGGATGTAAAGGTTCAACAAGAACACTGTTCAGTTCAGTGTGTGTGTGTGTGTGTGTGTGTGTGTGAGACTCTCTAATCTACAGGCATTTCTCAGGAAAGAAAATGGTATCCAAGCAGAGTTCTGATTAAAAGACATCCACTACTTAGCCCTTGTCCTCCAGACAATTAACAGTGGGATCGCACTTTCCAGGCACACACATTTACAATACACACATCTACCAGTTACTAATCAACAATACCCCCATACACCACACACAGATGTGCAAACAAATTCAATCTCTCACATTGTGCATACTACACAGACATCTCTTACATACATGAACCTCAACCAGGAGTGAATGTGAAAAGCTTTATTGAAATGTGCTTTATGAAACGAACAAGTTCACACACACACACACACATCACAAATATAGATCACATACAGTACCAGTCAAAAGTTTGGACAAACCTACAAATTACATGTTTTTTCTTTATTTTTACAATTTTCTAAATTGTAGAATAATAGTGAAGACATCAAAACTATGAAATAACACATATGGAATCATGTAGTAACCAAAAAAAGTGTTAAACAAATCAAAAAATATTTTATATTTGAGATTCTTCAAAGTAGCCACCCTTTCCCTTGATGACAGCTTTGCACAATCTCGTTATTCTCTCAACCAGCTTCATGGAACGCTTTTCCAACAGTCTTGAAGGAGTTGCACTTGTTGGCTGCTTTTCCTTCACTCTGCGGTCCAACTCAACCCAAACCATCTCAATTGGGTTGAGGTCAGGTGATTGTGGAGGCCAGCGTTGTCTTGGCTGTGTGCTTAGGGTTGGGAAGAGAGACATCGTGGATCCAGACAGCCAGCACACAGTTACTGGGGAGAAAACAGACAAGGAGAAGAGGAAGTGCTTTGAGAGACTAGTCAAAGATCATGTCACCTCTACCTTACCTGCCACCGTAGACCCACTTCAATTTGCTTACCGCCCCAATAGATCCACAGACAATGCAATCGCCATCGCACTGCACACTGCCATATCCCATCTGGACAAGAGGAATACCTATGTAAGAATGCTGTTCATTGAATATAGCTCAGCATTCAACACCATAGTACCCTCCAAGCTCATCATTAAGCTTGAGGCCCTGGGTCTGAACCCCGCCCTGTGCAACTGGATCCTGGACTTCCTGACGGGCCGCCCCCAGGTGGTGAAGGTAGGAAACAACACCTCCACTTCGCTGATCCTCAACACTGGGGCCCCACAAGGGTGCGTGCTCAGCCCCCCTCCTGTACTCCTTGTTCACCCATGACTGCGTGGCCAAGCACACCTCCAACTGAATCATCAAGTTTGCAGACGACACAAGAGTAGTAGGCTTGATTACCAACAATGACGAGACAGCCTACAGGGAGGAGGTGAGGGCTCTGGGAGTGTGGTGCCAGGAAAATATCCTCTCACGCAACGTCAACAAAACAAAGGAGATGATCGTGGACTTCAGGAAACAGCAGAGGGAACACCCCACTATCCACATCGACGGGACTGCAGTGGAGAGGGTGAAAAGCTTCAAGTTCCTCAGTGTACACATCACTGACAAACTGAAATGGCCCACCCACACAGACAGTGTGGTGAAGAAGGCGCAACAGCCCTCACAAACTTTTACAGATGCACAACTGAGCGCATCCTGTCGGGCTGTATCACCACCTGGTACGGCAACTGCACCGCCCACAACCGCAGGGCTCTCCAGAGGGTGGTGCGGTCTGCCCAACGCGTCACCGGGGGTAAACTACCAGCCCTCCAGGACACCTACAGCTCCCGATGTCACATGAAGGCCAAAAAGATCATCAAGGACAACAACCACCCGAGCCACTGCCTGTTCAACCCGCTATCAACCAGAAGGCGAGGTCAGTACAGGTGCATCAAAGCTGGGACCGAGAGACTGAAAAACAGCTTCTATCGCAAGGCCATCAGACTGTTAAATAGCCTTCACTAGCACATTAGAGGCTGCTGCTGCCTATTGAAATCACTGGCCACTTTAAGAAATGGAACACTAGTCACTGTAATAATGTTTACATATCTTGCATTACTCATCTCATATGTATATCTGTATTCTATACTATTTTACTGTATCTTAGTCTATGCCGCTCTGACATTGCTCGTCCATATATATATATATATACAGTGAGGGAAAAAAGTATTTGATCCCCTGCTGATTTTGTACGTTTGCCCACTGACAAAGAAATGATCAGTCTATAATTTTAATGGTAGGTTTATTTGAACAGAGAGAGACAGAATAACAACAACAAAATCCAGAAAAACGCATGTCAAAAATTTTATAAATTGATTTGCATTTTAATGAGGGAAATAAGTATTTGACCCCCTCTCAATCAGAAAGATTTCTGGCTCCCAGGTGTCTTTTATACAGGTAACGAGCTGAGATTAGGAGCACACTCTTAAAGGGAGTGCTCCTAATCTCATCTTGTTACTTGTATAAAAGACACCTGTCCACAGAAGCAATCAATCAATCAGATTCCAAACTCTCCACCATGGCCAAGACCAAAGAGCTCTCCAAGGATATCAGGGACAAGATTGTAGACCTACACAAGGCTGGAATGGGCTACAAGACCATCGCCAAGCAGCTTGGTGAGATTATTCGCAAATGGAAGAAACACAAAAGCACTGTCAATCTCCCTCGGCTTGGGGCTCCATGCAAGATCTCACCTCGTGGAGATGCAATGATCATGAGAACGGTGAAGAATCAGCCCAGAACCTCACAGGAGGATCTTGTCAATGATCTCAAGGCAGCTGGGACCATAGTCACCAAGAAAACAATTGGTAACACACTACGCCGTGAAGGACTGAAATCCTGCAGCGCCCGCAAGGTCCCCCTGCTCAAGAAAGCACATATACAAGGCCGTCTGAAGTTTGCCAATGAACATCTGAATGATTCAGAGGAGAACTGGGTGAAAGTGTTGTGGTCAGATGAGACCAAAATCGAGCTCTTTGGCATCAACTCAACTCGCCGTGTTTGGAGGAGGAGGAATGCTGCCTATGACCCCAAGAACACCATCCCCACCGTCAAACATGGAGGTGGAAACATTATGCTTTGGGGGTGTTTTTCTGCTAAGGGGACAGGACAATTTCACCACATCAAAGGGATGATGGACGGGGCCATGTACCGTCAAATCTTGGGTGAGAACCTCCTTCCCTCAGCCAGGGCAGTGAAAATGGGTTGTGGATGGGTATCCCAGCATGACAATGACCAAAACACACGGCCAAGGCAACAAAGGAGTGGCTCAAGAAGATGCACATTAAGGTCCTGGAGTGGCCTAGCCAGTCTCCAGACCTTAATCCCATAGAAAATCTGTGGAGGGAGCTGAAGGTTCGAGTTGCCAAACGTCAGCCTCGAAACCTTAATGACTTGGAGAAGATCTGCAAAGAGGAGTGGGACAAAATCCCTCCTGAGATGTGTGCAAATCTGGTGGCCAACTACAAGAAACGTCTGACCTCTGTGATTGCCAACAAGGGTTTTTCCACCAAGTACTAAGTCATGTTTTGCAGAGGGGTCAAATACTTATTTCCCTCATTAAAATGCAAATCAATTTATAACATTTTTGACATTTGTTTTTTTGGATTTTTTTGTTGTTATTCTGTCTCTCACTGTTCAAATAAACCTACCATTAAAATGATAGACTGATCATGACTTTGTCAGTGGGCAAACGTCAAAATTTGATTTGATTTGACCATGCTTCACCATAGGGATGGTGGCAAGTTTCCTCCAGATGTAACGCTTGGCATTCAGGCCAAAGAGTTCAATCTTGGTATCTTCAGACCAGAGAATCTTGTTTCTTATGGTCGGAGAGTCCTTTAGGTGCCTTTTGGCAAACTCCAAGCGGGCTGTCATGTGCCTTTTACTGAGGAGTGGCTTCCTTCTGGCCACTCTACCATAAAAGGCCTGATTGGTGGACTGCTGCAGAGATGGTTATCCTTCTGGAAGGTTCTCCCATCTCCACAGAGGAACTCTGGAGCTCTGTCAGAGTGACCATCGGGTTCTTTGTCACCTCCCTGACCAAGGTCCTTCTCCCCCGATTGCTCAGTTTGGCCGGGTGGCCAGCTCTAGGAAGAGTCTTGGTGGTTCCAAACTTCTTCCATTTAAGAAAGACGGAGGCCACTGTTTTCTTGAGGACCTTCAATGCAGCAGAAATGTTTTGGTACACTTCCCCAGATCTGTGCCTCAACACAATTCTGTCTCTGAGCTCTATGGACAATTCCTTCGACCTCATGGCTTGGTTTTTGCTCTGACATGCACTGTCAACTGTGGGACCTTATATAGACAGGTGTGTGCCTTTCCAAATCATGTCCAATCAATTGAATTTACCATGGGTGGACTCCAATCAAGCTGTAGAAACATCAAGGATGATCAATGGAAATAGGATGCACCTGAGCTCAATTTCGAGTCTCATAGCAAAGGGTCTGAATACATATGGAAATAAGGTATTTCTGTTTTTAATTTTTAATACATTTGAAAACATTTCTAAAAACCTGTTTTCACTTCGTCATTATGCGGTATTGTGTGTAGATTGATGAGGATTCTTATTTATTTTATCCATTTTAGAATAAGGCTTTAACGTAACAAAATGTGGAAGAAGGGAAGGGGTCTAAATACTTTCTGAATGCATTGTAGATATGCCGATAGTGGACAACCTTGTTTTACTTCTCTTTACAGTTTATTACTTTCTGAGAAGTAGCCATTATTTACTATTTTACACCTAAGGTTACACCTAGGGTTACCAAAAAAGCCATATTACGACCAATGTGTTGTGATAATTGCGTTGTTTGCTCGATAACCTGATGATTCATGTGCCTTGCGACCGTGATATATAGGCCGGAATACTTATACGTTATTTCTGTTTTTCATTTTTAATACATTTGCAAAAAATTCTAAAAACCTGTTTTTGCTGTGTCATTATGGGGTATTGTGTGTAGATTGATGAGGGAAAAACATTATGTAATCAATTTTAGAATAACGCTGTAACGTAACAAAATGTGGAAAAGGGGAAGGGGTCTGAATACTTTCCGAATGCACTGTATATACACACACACACACATACATACCATGCCACTCTGGAATAACGCTACGAACAGCTCATCTAGGCTCTTGGCTTAGACACAGTCTGTGGCTGTCTCTCTGGCCCTACTGTCTGATGGAGCAGACCAAGTGGGGGGAAAGGGTGAGGGGGTGCGGTGGGGGGAACACAGCAACCCACAGCCCCAGGTGCTCGGGGAAGAAGAGCGAGACTCCAAGAATAGCTTCGCATGCTGTGCTGCCCAGCCAGGAGGCAGAGCACAAACAAGTGGCCGCCAAGCCGTCTGGATTAAACAACATGCCCTTAGCCTGGCACTCCCTGATACCCCAGGGCTGACTGGCTGTTGTTCCCCCTTTACCCCTCCACCATGCACCCCGCATTGCTACCATACAGAGCACTGAGGATATTACATTTAAGTCATTTAGCAGACGCTCTTATCCAGAGCGACTTACAGGAGCAATTAAGGTTAAGTGCCTTGCTTAAGGGCACATCAACAGATTTTTCACCTAGTCGGCTCGGGGATTAGAACCAGCGACCTTTTGGTTACTGGCACAACGCTCTTATCCACTAAGCTACCTGCCGCCCACCTCTCCATCCCTCTTTCTCCACTGGGGAACGATCAGGGCTGGCTCTCTAATGACATGCATCCAGGGGAGAACTTTAAAGCCACTCCTAGCGCCGACACAGAGGCCTCTGCAAATCCCTGGGTACCACCCAGTCTCTACTAATCCAACCCCTCAACCACCACCACGTCAATCCAACGCACGTGACAGGACGGGGGTGAACACCCTGAAGTTGACTTGTTTCCAGATGGCCCTCGTTCCCATTTCAGTTCCCGTTCGCTTACTGACAGACTTCCTAAGCAGGGAATATCCCAGGGTGTTTCACAGAGTTCCTATGTTTTCCACTGTGGCACAGTTTTGGCACTGCTACAGTACCTACAGCAGGTTGTTACTGTGGCCTTGAAAATGTATAGAGCTTTGTACACAACAGAAGTTCAGTTGGAGTACTTTCTTTACTTGGAAGGCTCTATTCAGAGCAACTTCAATGGGGTAATCTTACTGCAGCAAATGTTCTATTCATAAAGCCAAGTGTTGCATACTGATTGAACTACAGTATGTATTTATACTCGACAGTGAACATACCAGTATCAAAGATTTTGACAGTGTTCTGATTCTCCACGGTTCTCCAGAAGTGTGCACTTGCTCACTCCCACTGATGCATTTAAAATGAAGGGATTGGTACAAGCATGGCTGGATGGAGTTTCCACCATATTCCTTACACCAGTCCTTTCCTTTTCAATTAATGAGGGAGAGTGTACAAATGCACACTTTGGGAGAAGGGTAACCATTGACTTTACTACAGAAGCAGACTGGAGTACAACAAAAACCTCTCATTACACGTCTAAACCCCTTGTTATATCTACTCTTACAATTTTGACACAATAAGCTTGGAAAGAGGATACGATACAAACATCAACATGTAAACATTAGTATGGCCACCTTATCAGTTTTGAGCATACCCCCAAAAATGATGTGGCCCAGTTGTGTTTGCATTTTACAGATTGTGACCCACTTTCTATGCGTAATCCGCCAACATTTCAAACTCTCTTTCTTCGGAATTCAAGGCCCTAGGTAATAGCTCAGCTCAGGAGAGGGGGATTCAAGGCACAGCAACAAGGCCAAAGGGTATGAGAAGGAATCAAAACAGGCCTGCCGTCTCCACTTTATCTTGCACTTCTGCTTCTATAGGCCAGATATGGTCAGGAAAGAGAGGGAGTAGAGCAGTGTGAAAGAGAGGGTCTGGAGGAGCAGTGAAGAGAGGACAGGAGAGCAGAGCTAGAAAAGTAGAAAGACTGCCAGGCCAGAAAACCTGCCTTTGGAGCACGCCACGCAAGCTGGAGCATTTTACAATAACCCACCACATTCCAAGTAATTAGCCAAGAATTTCTTACATATGGCTCTCTCTGACGTCAATACTGTACCTTCCAAGATTGTCCTATTTTTTATTTGTTTTGCAACTGGCATTGCGTAATGCTGCTTTTGTGAGCTGCTCTTGGCCTGGGTGATACATTGGTGCAGGGGGTGGGCCGTGGCGGGAGCACACTGACCTCAATCTAACTGACCATTTCATTTAGGAGGCTGGTGTGTGTGTGTGTGTGTGTGCGTGTGCGTGTGTGTGTGTTTGTGTGTGTAGACTTGGTGGGTTACCAACATGAGAGATACTGTACATGCCCAGACATATCTCCTCTGTGAAATTCATGACAAGCTCTTATCCTTGGGAAATTCCGCACAAACAAATAACTCGGCACAAACACAGCGGAAGTTACGGAGGCTAAAATAGATCCCCATCGAACATTCTGACTGTGTCATGACATTCACTTACATTGTAAGCCCAGGGGTTTTTAAATGGATGTGTCATAATAAGTAGCCTAGATGTGCAGGGTAGATTTGCCGGTGGAAACGGAGACAATAAAACAAATGAGATCAAAGAATGATCTGTGTGTCGGACGGCAGCGGCGAGAAGCGCGTGGGAGGGTTTGCTCTATTGCTCTCAGGCTCTGGTTCTGATGTCATGTACACCAGGAAGGGGGATTATCAGTAATCACCCTCACTCACTCAGGTTTTAGGAGGAGTTTGCAGAGGATTACTTTCCCATCTGATGCCAAGTGGATTGCTGCGTTATCATTATGATTATGATTATCTTCCTTATGTAGGCCAGTGTGTGTGGCTGTTTTTTTCACTGCTTGGGAGGAAAGGCAATGGTGCAGATGCACAGGCAGAGAAAGATTGTTGGCAGGATTAACGGCACATGTACGCACAACTAGCCGATTCGACAAGGACAGGGTAAAGACACTTTATTTGACAGTGTCACTATGACATGGACAGGACAGTGTCAAAAACATAACATAAACTGTCAATCATATGAACTTGAGTACACCCGAAAACTGTTAAAATGGTCCTTGAGTGGTCCTTAAGTAACCACATTTCAACCCCAGTGGGTCCAAAACTTTGCTTTAGCCAAGCTCATTTCACATGATAAAAATTATGTCATTGACTTTGGTTCCATTTGTGAACAAACATTTTAATTTACCCCCTCACTTCAAAACGTACATATATTTACTTGGCAATGGCTCAGTTTACTGTGTTGATTCTGAATTATACTTATTGTTCTCACTCTGTAGTTGCAGAAGAGTGATTGCCAGAGTCGGAACCTGGTTTAAGTGTTTGCTCTCCCTCGTCTAGATGTGCTCTGAGCAGGATTGGCTGGGATTCTGCTTGAGCCCCATTTGTAGATGCATAGATCCCATGCCATCAGATGTCAACAAGCTATTAAGACGATTTAATCCACTTGTGTGAATAGACGAAAGTCCCCTGATCGCGATTGTCATTGGCACTGCTTAGAAAGCAAGCCACCAGACAGCCAGATGAGTTGGTTTAACAGTACAATGACAAGGTCATACCTTGAGGACCAATTTGAATGCTTGTGCGTCACTGGAACTTGATGTAAAATATATATTTTAGGAATACAAACATTTCTTATATCTTCTCCTGAGTGCAATGAAAAAGAGATTGGCCAAAATCCACTCTCCACCGGTGTTACCGTTAAACCACCCAATTCCTTTTAAAACCAACGGTAATGTCTAAGCCTTACTTTGTAAACCAGTTCCTCCTCCTAAAGCTGGAGAACTCAAACCGGTAATTAGGCAGATATCGGGTGTTATAAACACAGGGGGAAACAGGTAGGACATCTCTAGGATTCTCTCATATTTTAATGTTGTCTCAGTGTAGGCATTCTAACTAAGAGGTTCACATTATCATGATGATGAGGAGTCAGCCGTAAGACTACAGCAAGGTGTTCCCAACTAGGCACTCAATTACTAGTTGGTTCACATCTACTCTTGCCGCAATTCCTTGCATCCTCTCCCCTCACCTCCTTTTCAACCGTATCCAAGGTCCCTCCACTCGTACCTTCTTCTCCAGGTTGTGTATAACCAAGCAAAGATGAATTGAGAAATAGGCTAGCCTTAGGGACCAGAGCCGTATTCAAAAAGCTTCTCAGAGTAGGAGTGCTGATCTAGGTTCAGGTCTCCCCTGTCCGTGTTATCTTATTCATTGTGATCTTCAAGATAAAATCTGATCCTAAATCAGCACTCTGAGACGCTTGGTACATACATCCCCAGTTGACTATGTGCTAGCCGGGGGTCACCAAGCTATAGAGAGAAAATGCTTTGTTCCCCCGATCCCAGACGTGGTTCAAAGAGCCATTCAAGCAGGCTGTCGTAACAAGGCATACTGACACATTATGAGCAATTTTTTCTTGTCAAAGAACCGTCAAAGTCCTAATAAATGCCCCTGGCTAGCACTGAAGACACACATACCACCTGGGCTCACACGAAACAAAAATAACAACGGGAGCAAAGTGAGAGAGCCTCGCTTTATGTCATTGGATCGCTTCCTACACCAATTCCCTTCCTCTAATTACAATTAAAATCAGCATCCTTGCTTGCGTGCTCCGAAGCCTACACTGCAAAGGGCCCAGAATGGCTTGTTTGTTTACTGCGACCCTATTGACAAAAGGAGCTTGATCATAGCAAGCTCAGGGTTAGAGTCTTTTCTTAAATCTTCTTTCTCCCAGAGAAGAGTTTAGTCTTGCTTTCCCAAGGTATGGAGAGAGAGCCTGGAAGGGACAGTGCCTAAACTGGAGGTGGTGGCCTTCCTAATGGGACAACTCTGAGAGGACGTAGAGGGGGGACCAGAAGTAAAGACGAGAAACATGGCTCCACATAGAAACAAACAAACAGACATGCGCACACACACGCACACACTGCCACAAACACCAATTGCTACACACATGCGCACACACAATATTTATTTTACATTCCCCTCAGAGCCGGAGGGTTTAGACCCAATATGACCACTCCTGCCATTGACGTCAACGGGGGAAGAGCGGCCTGGCGATTACACAGTGTAAGCGGCGTAAGCCGGGGATGATTGTTTACGTAGGTCATCACCATTGTCATTATTATCAAGGCATTATTTCATCAGATAATGCAACAAGGGTCTTGATCTTCCATGGATGTAATACTGCAGTAAAATGATGCTGGTGATAGCTCCGGAGTGGTGCAGTGGTCTAAGGCACTGCATCGCAGTGCTAGCTGTGCCACCAGGCTCTGGGACAGCGCACAATTGGCCCAGCGTCGTCCAGGGTAGGGGAGGGAATGGCCGGCAGGGATGTAGCTCAGTTGGTAGAGCATGGTGTTTGCAACACCAGGGTTGTGGGTTCGATTCCCATGGGGGGCCATTATGAAAAATAACAAAATTATGTATGCACTCACTAACTGTAAGTCGCTCTGGATAAGAGCGTCTGCTAAATGTAAATGATCTTGATGATTCCCTTGGTGTTTCTTTGGGGAGCATGGCTTTGGATTTCTCTAATCCATTCTACTTTTACATTTGAGTCATTTAGCAGACGCTCTTATCCAGAGTGACATACAGGAGCAATTAGGGTTAGGTGCCTTGTTCATTGGCACAGACACATTTTTCACGTAGTCGGCTTGGGGATTCGAACCAGAGACTTTTCGGTTACTGGCCCAATGCTCTTAACCACTAGGCGACTTGCCACCTAAGGCCAATGGCCTCTTTTGACCAACACAATCTAAATGCATGACTATGAACACATGCAAATGACGTGCAACTCAACCCAATCGCAACAGCATTTAGAAAATGTTTTCCCCACATAGGGCTGTTGCGGTGACCGTATTACCGCCACACCGGCGGTCACGAGTCATGAAGGCAGTCAAATTCCACATGACCGTTCAGTCACGGTAATTAGGCTCTTCCAAGCTCTGCTGATGCTGCTGGTCATTAGTAGCCTACCAAACTTGCTAACTGCCTGGTACTCAACACTCTTGTCACGGTGTCAGTGTAATGCGGTAGACGAAGTCAGGCGCAGGACACAGAACTCAAAGAAAACGTATCTTTACTAAAACACGTAAAGAAACAATAAACCTCCACGCAGGGAGGAATAAACCCGCTCACCAACGACATCCGAAAACAAACAACAAACACGCACAGAACACAAATGGGAGCCACAGGGTTAAATAGGGGCGGAGTAATTACAAGATGGGCAACAGGTGTGAAACAATCTGACAACAACAGGTAGACATAGAACATAGATCGGCAGAAGCTAGTACTCCGGTGACGACGAACGCCGAAACCTGCCCGAGCAAGGAGGAGGGGCAGCCTCGGCAGAATCCGTGACAGTACCCCCCGACGCGCGGCTCCAGCCGTGCGTCGACACCGGCCTCGGGGACGGCCAGGAGGACGCGGCGCGGGGCGAGTGGGATGATTGCGGTGGAAATCCCTCAACATGGAGGGATCGAGGATGTCCCTCCTAGGAACCCAGCACCATTCCTCCAGACCGTACCCCTCCCACAGCACAAGATACTGCAGGCCCCCCACCCGATGCCTCGAATCCAATATGGAACGAACCGAGTACGCCGGTGCCCCCTCGATGTCCAGCGGGGGCGGAGGAACCTCCCGTCTCTCAGACTCCTGGAGTGGACCAGCTACCACCGGCCTGAGGAGAGACACATGGAACGAGGGGTTAATACGATAATTAGTAGGAAGTTGTAACCTATAACATACCTCGTTCAATCTCCTCAGGACTTTGAATGGCCCCACAAACCGCCGACCCAGCTTCCGGCAGGGCAGGCAAAGGGGCAGGTTTCGGTTTGAGAGCCAGACCCGGTCCCCCGGTGCATACACCGGGGCCTCACTGCGGTGGCGGTCGGCGCTCGCCTTTTGCCGCCTGATGGCCCGCTGCAGACGTACATGAGCAGCGTTCCAGGTCTCCTGCGAGCGCCGAAACCACTCGTCCACCGCAGGTGCCTCGATCTGGCTCTGATGCCAAGGTGCCAGGACCGGCTGATAACCTAATACACATTGGAATGGAGAAAGGTTAGTGGAGGAGTGGCGGATGGAGTTCTGGGCTATCTCTGCCCAGGGGAGGAAAACCGACCACTCCCCCCGCTGGTCCTGGCAATACGACCTCAGAAACCTACCCACCTCCTGGTTGACTCTCTCCACCTGCCCGTTACTCTCGGGGTGAAATCCTGAGGTCAGACTGACCAAGACTCCCAGAAGTTCCATGAACGCCCTCCAAACCCTAGAGGTGAACTGGGAACCCCGATCAGACACTATATCCTCAGGTACCCCGTAGTGCCGGAAGACGTGTGTAAATAGGGCCTCAGCCGTTTGTAGGGCCGTAGGGAGGCCGGGCAGCGGAATGAGGCGGCAGGACTTAGAAAACCGATCCACAACGACCAGGATCGTGGTGTTCCCTTGTGAGGGGGGAAGATCCGTCACGAAGTCCACCGATAGGTGGGACCATGGTCGTTGTGGAACGGGTAGGGGTTGCAATTTCCCTCTGGGCAGGTGTCTAGGAGCCTTACACTGGGCGCACACCGAGCTGGAGGAAACATAAACCCTCACGTCCTTAGCTAAGGTGGGCCACCAGTACTTCCCACTAAGACAGTGCACTGTCCGACCTATGCCAGGATGCCCAGAGGAGGGTGACGTGTGAGCCCAATAGATCAACCGATCGCGGACATCCAGCGGTACGTACACACGACCCTCTGGACACTGGGGAGGAGAGGGTTCGTCACGCAATGCCCGCTCGATCTCCGCATCAACCTCCCACACCACCGGTGCCACCAGACACGACGCCGGAAGTATGGGAGTGGGCTCCACGGAACTCCCCTCCGTGTCATACAGTCGGGACAGAGCATCTGCCTTAGCGTTCTGGGAACCTGGCCTGTAAGAAAGGGTGAAAACAAAACGGGTGAGAAACATGGACCACCTTGCCTGGCGAGGGTTTAATCTCCTCACTGCCCGGATGTACTCCAGATTGCGGTGGTCAGTCAAAATGAGAAAAGGGTGTTTAGCCCCATCAAGCCAATGTCTCCACGCTTTCAGAGCTTCGACCACAGCCAACAGCTCCCAGTCCCCCACATCATAGTTGCGCTCCGCCGGGCTAAGCTTCTTCGAAAAGAAGGCACAGGGGCGGAGTTTAGGTGGTGTACCTGAGCGCTGAGACAGTACAGCGCCTATTCCAGCCTCGGACGCATCCACCTCAACCGTGAAGGCTAAGGAGGGGTCCGGATGAGCCAGCACTGGAGCCGAGGTAAACAGGTCCTTCAGACGACTAAAAGCCCTGTTCGCCTCAGCTGACCACCGCAGACGCACCGGCCCCCCCTTCAGTAACGAGGTAATGGGAGCTGCTACCTGACCAAAGCCCCGGATAAATCTCCGGTAGTAATTGGCAAAACCCAAAAATCGCTGCACCTCCTTTACCGTGGTAGGAGTCGCCCAATCACGGCCGAAATACGGTCACTCTCCATCCTCACCCCTGACGCGGACATATGGTACCCCAAGAAAGAGATGGACTCCTGGAAGAACAGGCATTTCTCTGCCTTAGCATACAGGTCATGCTCCAACAGTCTTCCAAGCACCTTACGCAACAGGGACACATGCTCGGCCCGTGTAGTGGAGTATATAAGGATGTCATCAATATACACCACTACCCCTTGTCAGTGCAGGTCCCTGAAAATCTAATCTACAAATGATTGGAAAACTGATGGAGCATTCATTAACCCGTATGGCATGACCAGATACTCAAAATGTCCAGAGGTGGTACTAAATGCTGTCTTCCACTCATCTCCCTCGCGGATACGCACTAGGTTGTACGCGCTCCTGAGATCCAATTTTGTGAAGAAGCGTGCCCCGTGCAATGATTCCGTCATACTAGCTATCAGAGGTAATGGATAGCTGTACTTTATGGTAATCTGATTTAGGCCACGGTAATCAATGCACGGGCATAACCCACCATCTTTCTTCTTCACAAAAAATTTACTAGAGGAAACGGGTGAAGTGGATGGCCGAATGTATCCCTACCTCAGAGATTCGGTGACATATGTCTCCATAGCCGCCTTCTCCTCCTGAGACAAAGGATACACGTGACTCCGGGGAAGTGCAGCTCCTACCTGGAGATTTATCGCATAATCCCCCGGACGATGGGGTGGTAATTTAGTCGCCCTCTTTTTACTGAAGGCGATAGCCAAATCGGCATACTCGGATGGAATGTGCATGGTGGAAACCTGGTTTGGACTTTCCACCGAAGTTGCCCCCAAGGAAACTCCTAAACACCTCCCTGAACACTGACCGGACCATCCCTTGAGAGCCCTCTGTTGCCATGAAATCGTGGGGTCATGAATGGTTAACCAGGGAAGTCCCAACACCACAGGATACGCAGGAGAATCAATCAGATAGAGGCTAATCCTCTCCTCATGACCCCCCTGCGTCATCATCAGCAGTGCAGCGGTGACCTCCCTGATTATGCCTGACCCTAACGGGCGACTATCTAATGCGTGAACAGGGAAAGGTTTATCAACAGACACTGTGGGAATCCCTATACTACGTGCATACTGGCGATCAATAAAATTCCCAGCCGCGCCTGAATCTACTAGCGCCTTATGCTGGGAATGGGGAGAAAATTCTAGAAACATAATGTCAATACACATATTAGCAACAGGGAGCTCTGGGTTAGTTGGGGGCCTACTCACCTGAGACGGTCGACCAGTGCTCTGCCTGCTGCCTCGACCTCCTGAGAACCCTCCCCAGCACCGACCAGCAGTGTGTCCTCTGCGGCCACACTTGGTGCAGGGGACGGTCCCTCTCCCAGTCTCCCTAACTGCAGCACCTCTGAGCTCCATGGGTGTAGGCTCGGAGGTGCTGGGGGATGGAATGGACAGCCCCCCATCAGAACGTCCGCGGGCTGCCAACAGGTTATCCAACCTGATGGACATGTCCACCAGTTGGTCCAGGTTGAGATTGGTGTCCCTGCAGGCCAGTTCCCGACGGACATCCTCCCTTAAGCTGCAACGATAGTGGTCGATAAGGGCCCGCTCATTCCATCCCGTGCTGGCTGCTAAAGTCTTAAACTCCAGCGCAAAATCCTGCGCGCTCCTCATCTCCTGTCGTAGGTGGACCAGACGTTCTCCCGCCGCTCTCCCTTCAGGTGTATGATCGAATACCGCCCGGAAGCGGCGGGTGAAATCCTCGTAGCGGACAGTTCTCGAGTCTATACCTCCCCACTCAGCGTTGGCCCACTCAAGCGCCCCCCCCGATAGACAGGAGATGAGGGCGGACACGCTCTCGTATCCCGAGGGCGCCGGGTGAATGGTGGCCAGGTAGAGCTCTACCTGGAGGAGAAATCCCTGGCACCCGGCAGGTGTACCGTCATATGCCCTCGGGAGCGAGAGCCGAATTCCACTGGACCCAGGTGGCGAAGTGGTAGCCAGTGTTGTAGGTGGTTGTGTGGTTGGAAATGGTGAAGGAATACCACCTCTCTCAATTCGTTCCATCATCTGGAACACTCGTTCCATTGTGGCACCGAGATTCTGAAGTACCGTCTCTTGACGTTGGACTCGTTCCTCCATCGTCTCGGTAGATCCAGTTGTTCCTGCTGACTCCATATTGGTGCATGTTTCTGTCAGTGTAATGCGGTAGACGAAGTCAGGCGCAGGACACAGAACTCAAAGAAAACGTATATTTACTAAAACACGTAAAGAAACAATAAACCTCCACGCAGGGAGGAATAAACCCGCTCACCAACGACATCCGAAAACAAACAACAAACACGCACAGAACACAATGGGAGCCACAGGGTTAAATAGGGGCGGAGTAATTACAAGATGGGCAACAGGTGTGAAACAATCTGACAACAACAGGTAGACATAGAACATAGATCGGCAGCAGCTAGTACTCCGGTGACGACGAACGCCGAAACCTGCCCGAGCAAGGAGGAGGGGCAGCCTCGGCAGAATCCGTGACTACTCTATTGTCCCTCTAATCACTCTGACATCAATGCAAATGTTTTTGAAAATCTAATCAAACACTTCATGACAGCCCATGAGCTGATGTTGCGCACTATTTCTATAGGCTATGCAATTGCGGGAGAAAATAGAGTGATGGTCACTAATAAAAAGACA
Organism: Coregonus lavaretus; assembly: GCF_964263955.1. Taxonomy (NCBI): domain Eukaryota; kingdom Metazoa; phylum Chordata; class Actinopteri; order Salmoniformes; family Salmonidae; genus Coregonus; species Coregonus lavaretus. The sequence continues at coordinate 61,477,287 of NC_139992.1, read as the reverse complement.
AGTACCCCATCAGCTTGGCTAGGCTAGGCCTACTATATTTATTTCTAAACTTTCCTAATATTAAGCACATTGCTTATATTTACAACAGGAGTATAGCCTACCTGGCTGGCATGAAAATAAACCATGGGGAAAGGCTTCCCCCATTCGCTATTTAAGTGCATAGATGACATGTATTTTTTCCCACTGCCCCTGTTTCGAGACAGGTGCATGATAATGGTCCATTCTAAATCAAATAAAAATGTCACACATATTATTTAGTATATGTAAAGACAAGATTAAATCAAGAATAGTCTGATGTGACAAATATTATTATTATTATTATTATTATTATTATTATTATTATTATTATTATAAAATTAGCCTATCACTTGTGAATTATATATTATCACTTGTGAATGATGCCCAGCATGAGAAACAAAGCCTTTTTTTTCTTGACTTTTTCTAATCATAGTCATGTAGCCTTTCCCATCGGCTATATGTTTTAATAAGGTTTGTATCACAGCTAAAGTGGCCAAATAACTTCTTAAAATGAAACGCTTTACAAGGGGTGTAGAGCCTAACTGGCATATATAAGCAGCGCGTGAGTTTCAAGTTTGGGGAAGATAATTTTCACCATAAAAATGCACATTCATAATAAAAGTATTACATGCATAATTACATTTGCGGTCATTTTTGATAATGGTGTTTTCCGCTAAAGGAACATTTGCGCTTATAGCCTACTACAGTGAGGGAAAAAAGTATTTGATCCCCTGCTGATTTTGTACGTTTGCCCACTGACAAAGAAATGATCAGTCGATAATTTTAATGGTAGGTTTATTTGAACAGTGAGAGACAGAATAACAACAAAAAAATCCAGAAAAACACATGTCAAAAATATTATACATTGATTTGCATTTTAATGAGGGAAATAAGTATTTGACACCCTCTCAATCAGAAAGATGTCTGGCTCCCAGGTGTCTTTTATACAGGTAACGAGCTGAGATTAGGAGCACACTCTTAAAGGGAGTGCTCCTAATCTCAGCTTGTTACCTGTATAAAAGACACCTGTCCACAGAAGCAATCAATCAATCAGATTCCAAACTCTTTGGGGGTGTTTTTCTGCTAAGGGAACAGGACAACTTCACCGCATCAAAGGGACGATGGACGGGGCCATGTACCGTCAAATCTTGGGTGAGAACCTCAGCCAGGGCATTGAAAAGGGGTCGTGGATGGGTATTCCAGCATGACAATGACCCAAAACACACGGCCAAGGCAACAAAGGAGTGGCTCAAGAAGAAGCACATTAAGGTCCTGGAGTAGTTTAGCAAGTCTCCAGACCTTAATCCCATAGAAAATCTGTGGAGGGAGCTGAAGGTTCGAGTTGCCAAACGTCAGCCTCGAAACCTTAATTACTTGGAGAAGATCTGCAAAGAGGAGTGGAACAAAATCCCTCCTTAGATAGTGCAAACCTGGTGGCCAACTACAAGAAACGTCTGACCTTTGTGATAGCCAACAAGGGTTTTGCCACCAAGTACTAAATAATGTTTTGCAGAGGGGTCAAATACTTATTTTCCTCATTAAAATGCAAATCAATTTATAACATTTTTGACATGCGTTTTTCTGGATTTTTCTGTTGATATTCTGTCTCACTGTTCAAATAAACCTACCATTAAAATTATAGACTGATCATGTCTTTGTCAGTGGGCAAACGTACAAAATCAGCAGGGGATCAAATACTTTTTTCCCTCACTGTACCATAAGTGAATTGCTGCGCTTATAATGTGAAGAAATAGCCTAATAGTTTATCAACATTTTAACCTCTACGGGATCGGTGTCCCGTACACGGGACGGTTGAGCTAACGTGCGCTAATGTGATTAGCATGACTGTTGTAAGTAACAGCAAACTTTCCAGGACATAGACATGTCTTATATGGGCAGAAAGCTTAAATTCTTGTTAATCTAACTGCACTGTCCAATTTACAGTAACTTTTACAGTGAAAAAATACCATGCTATTGTTTGAGGAGAGTGCACAACAAAAAAAGTATCACAGCAACTGGTTTGATACATTCACCTCTGAAGGTAAATAAATAGTCCAGTATTGCAATGCTTCACTAGATCAATCTGAAACTTTTCACACACACTGCTGTCATCTAGTGGTCAACTTCTAAATTGCGCCTAAAATGCATTATTATATTGTGGCCTTTCTCTTACATTTCAAATGTTTTTTTTGTTTTTTTGTTTTTGTATTACATGTGTAAAATTTTTGTTTGTAATATCTTTTACCAGATCTAATGTGTTATATTCTCCTACATTAATTTCACATTTACACAAACTTCAAAGCATTTCCTTTCACATGGTATCAAGAATATGCATATCCTTGCTTCAGGTTGTCACGCCCTGGCTCTAGGGACTCTTTTATGTTGAGCCAGGGTGTGTAGTGTCTATGTTTTGTGTTCTATGTTCACGATCTAGTTTATGTGTTTCTATGTTGGCCGGGGTGGTTCTCAATCAGAGGCAACGATACTGGACCAAGCAGCGTGTCCAGGAGCACACGCAGGAGGTAACGTTAGTGGATGTCCTCCTCGGTTGGGGGCAGATTACAGAGGAGGAGGCCGTCCGTTACCGGAGGGCGATGAAAGGGGAGACCCAGGCAGGAGAGGAGAATCGGCGCCAACCGGGTCGTCGTCGGACAGGCGAGAGGCACCCCCAATAATTTTTTTTGGGGGGGCACATGGCATGGACGACGGGGCTGCTGGAGGCAGATAAAGGGCGAGTTTGTGGACATGGAGAGAAGGCCACCAGGTTACGTGGGCCATTGGTCATTAGAGGGAAGGACAGTGTAGAGGCACGGCGAGAGGTACTAAAGTGTGTTACCAGTCCGGTCCGGCCCGTTCCTGATCCCCGTATAAGGCCAGTGGTGTGTGTTCCCAGGGCGGTCCGGCCTGTTCCTGTCCCTCGCACCAAGCCTGTGATGCACGTCGCCAGCCCGGCCCGGCCTGTTCCTGCCCCTCGCACCAAGCCAATGGTGCGCGTCGCCAGCCCGGCCCGGCCTGTTCCTGCCTCTCGCACCAAGCCAATGGTGCGCGTCGCCAGCCCGGCCCGGCCTGTTCCTGCCCCTCGCACCAAGCAAATGGTGCGCGTCGCCAGCCCGGCCCGGCCTGTTCCTGCTCCCCGCACCAAGCTTATGGTGCGCGTCGCCAGCCCGGCCCGGCCCGTTCCTGCTCCCCGCACCAAGCCAATGGTGCGCTTCGTCAGCCCGGTCCGGCCCGTCCCTGCTCCCCGCACCAAGCCAATGGTGCGCGTCGCCAGCCCGGCCTGTTTCTGTTCCCCGCACCAAGCCTGTGGTGCGCGTCTCCAGCCCGGCCCGGCCCATTCCTGCTCCCCGCACCAAGCCAGTGGTGCGCTTCGTCAGCCCGGTCCGGTCCATTCCTGCTCCCCGCACCAAGCCTGTGGTGCGCATCGTCAGCCCGGTCCGGCCCCTGCCTGCTCCCTGCACCAAGACAGGGGTGCGCGTCGTCAGCCCGGTCCGGCCCATTCCTGCTCCCCGCACCAAGCCTGTGTTGCGCGTCGTCAGTCCGGCACAGCCCGTGCCCGTTTCACCGGTGCCTGGTCAGGTACCGGTCAGCTGCTCCACACCGGAGCCTAACCAATCCGCTCCACCGATGTCCAGTCCAGCTCCAGCCAGCGGGGCCAGACCAGACCAGGGGCGCTACGGGGGGGTTGTTAGAGGGTGGTGGTCACGCCCGAAGCCGGAGCCAGAACCGCCTCCGAGGAGGAATGCCCACCCGGCCCCTCCCCTGTTGGGTTTATGTTGGCGCGGTCGCAGTCCGCGCCTTTGGGGGGGGGGGGGGGGGTACTGTCACGCCCTGGCTCTAGGGACACTTTTATGTTGAGCCAGGGTGTGTAGTGTCTATGTTTTGTGTTCTATGTTCACGATCTAGTTTATGTGTTTCTATGTTGGCCGGGGTGGTTCTCAATCAGAGGCAACGTGAATCAGCTGTTGCTTGTTGTCTCTGATTGGGAACCATACTTAGGCAGCCTATTGTGCACTTGTGTTTTGTGGGATCTTGTTCCGTGTAGGTTTGTGTATGTTACCTAGGACTTCACGTATCGTTTGGTTTGTTGTTTTTGTTCGTGTGAGTACGTTCAATAAAATATGTACGCCTATCACGCTGCGCCTTGGTCCGCTTCACATAACGATCGTGACACAGGTCCTGAGCTACAGGCAGTTACATTTGGGTATGTCTTTTTAGACGAAAATTGAAAAAAAGGGTCCGATCCTTAAAAGGTTTTAAGCTAAACGTTCTGATCTGTTGCGTCAGCAACATTGCATAAAAACGTTTTTTTGGATGCTAGTGGTTGTATTAATTTGGGATCTATCGCATCCCACAACTGTCCCAGACTATGTTTGGAATATTTATTTATCGCACAGAATAGGTCGACTTTTGTACTATGGGGGATGGAAAATTGACATAGGCTAGTGCTTTTGCTATTTTACCTGCGCAAAAAACAAAGCAGAGCTCATGCCTTTCAAGCAACTTTTTTCAAATCATCATTAGAGTCTCATCATGCAGCAATACAATGTATTAAAAATCAAAACGTTTGTAGAACAACTAAAGTTACATTAATAACACTAAATTAAGAATATAGGAGTACCTATTTATTTGTTAACCGCTCAACACAGAATAGCCACATGTGCGCACTCCCTCAAATAGTTTGGAGAAAATATTTATATTTTATTCAGCTTTGTTCAATTGTATTCTTCATACTATAAAATAATGCCACGGAATTATAAGCAAATCTTGTTCGCTAAATGAACTATTGTAGTCCATAGCCATTTGGCATAGCCACATCAGCACCTAACATAAGGATAACTCAGTGTATGCTATTCTTTTCTTCTGAAATAGACTACATTTTCTTCATATCATGCTTCTTTAGACCTGTCTAAAATAAATAATGGATTTATTGTGAAGGTGTAGGCTTTATTACATGGATTTATTATACTTTTTAAAATGGCTTGTAGGCTATGTGTGGAAGCCAGGAGATGCTAAATGTGTTTATGTTAATTAACAGTCAATTACTGTGAGACCGACAGTTATTTGCTTGACAATCACTGGCTGATGAAATGTCGTGACCACCACAGCCCTATCCCCACCACATCATAAGTAACAAAAACAAAAGTGAGCCATTTGTGCACAATGCTGCGTTACTCTCTTGACTTCAGAGGGGGTCAGCTGCTATAGCATGGAGGGTTCGTGAGATGCTGGGCTGATGAGATACATGGAAGAAAGGGACTCTATTAGTGCGGTGACTACAGTCAGATCAGGGAGGGGGAGGCTCAACAATCGCCCTCTCTGTGCATCTGAGCACGTATATGAGTATGTGCATTTGTGTGTGTGTGAGCGAGAGAGAGAGACGAAGAAAGCCTTGCGTGTCTATAAATAGCTGCATTTCACCCCCCCCAATGCTCTGGCGACCAGGGCAGCTCTCTGCATGCCCTCGCTCGCTCCATCTCTCCCGTTCTGCCCCCCTTCTCTCTCCAGTCCACCGACACGTTTAACCCTTTCGGGCCTGGTCCGCTCCCACACAAAAGGACTATACACCACAATGGTGAAGTTGTTATAGGTTCATCAGGAAGGAGGGGAAGAAGAGGGGATGACCGCGGGGTTTATAGTGCTAATGGTTGGTAACCAATGGTGATGGATAATAAGGTACACTACATGACCAAAAGTATGTGGACACCTACTCGTCGAATATCTCATTCCAAAATCATGGGCATTTCCATTCAGCCACAAGAGCATTAGTGAGGTCTGGCAATGATGTTCGGCGATTAGGCCTGGCTCGCAGTCGGCGTTCCAATTCATCCCAAAGGTGTTCGATGGGGTTGAGATCAGGGCTCTGTGCAGGCCAGTCAAGTTCTTCCACACCAATCTCGACAAACCCTTTCTGTATGGACCTCACTTTTGCACGTGGGCTGAAACAGGAAAGGGCCTTTCCCAAACTGTTGCCACAAAGTTGGAAGCACAGAATGTAATTGTATGCTGTAGCGTTAAGATTTCCCTTCACTTGAACTAAGGGGCTTACCCCGAACAATGAAAAACAACCCCAGACCATTATTCCTCCTCCACCAATCTTTACAGTTGGCATTATGCATTCGGGCCGGTAGCGTTCTCCTGGCATCCACCAAACCCAGATTTGTCCGTTGTACTGCCAGATGGTGAAGTGTGATTCATCACTCCAGAGAACGGGTTTCCAATGCTCCAGAGTATTATGGTGGCGAGCTTTACACCACTCCAGCCGACGCTTGGCATTGCGCATGGTGATCTTAGGCTTGTGTGCGGCTGCTCGGCCATGGAAACCCATTTCATGAAGCTCCCGACGAACAGTTCTTGTGCTGACGTTGCTTCCAGAGGCAGTTTGGAACTCGGTAGTGAGTTCTACAACTGAGGACAGATGATCTTTATGCGCTACGCACTTCAGCACTCAGACGGTGCCACGTTGAAAGTCACTGATCTCTTCAGTAAGGCCATTCTACTGCCAATGATTGTCTATGGAGATTGCATGGCTGCGTGCTCGATTTTATACCAACGGGTGGGGCTGAAATAGCCGAATCCACTAATTTGAAGGGGTTTCCAACTACTTTTGTATATATAGTGCATTTAGTTAGCGGTGGAGTTTCACTTGCTCTGTCTGTGGTGCATTTTCACGGGGGGGGGAGGTACACATAAGAGGTTAACACATGCCAGTTCTAAACATAGCTTAATTTGACCAACAAAAAAAACAGTGATGCATGTGTATTTAAAGCTCATGAGAATTTTGAATACATGTCAACACATGCATATGAAAGTGATTGGGCGAAAGAGAGACTGAAAGACAGAGAGCAATGAACTCAAAGAACTCAATTTCTCCTTCAGTTGTTCATTCATCAACCCGCTGCTTGAGAACCCTCTGCTGTCACCAGAGCGTTGGCATGACGTTAGCGGACCCGCAGTCCCCCCAAAACCCAGCTAGCGGCTAATGGGCTGTAGCAGCATCGCAGGTGAAATGAGAGAGTGGGTGGATGACAAACCTCCCCTCCACTCGCCCGGCACAACTGACAGGTTGTTGCCTCTCACAAAACCTGGGCCGTGTTCAGTGGGGCGCACATCGTATGTAAAATACAATTAAAAAATCTGCTCTGATAAGTTACGGTAGTACCTGCCCGTTTTACTTTATGTCAAAGTGTTTTCTCCCGTTTTGTGCCAACCGTGAACAACGCAGGTGTGTATGACTTCACACCATGTCGGTCAGGAGAAGTCAAGTTTCTCAGTTACTGTAGTTGCTCTTATCTCAGAAGTGCCTGAGACAAGCTAATTCGCAAAAGTGCACAAAATGCCAAATCACAGTGATTCACAGCTGTCTCAATGGGTTTATGAGTGACAGGTAAATTACCCAATGGGGAACTGATGGGAGGGGGGTCATGGTAGGGTTGTTCTCTGACTAGGCAGGACTATAGGCTAGTGGCCAATCCTCAAAATCGGCTTTAGTTTTTGAGATGCCCCTACTCAAGGTATAACAAAGCACAACCATGTTTTTCCATATCTCTAAGGTCTCCCATATTTGAAATGGATGGTTGTGTAAAACAATTCTACTGCGAAAGTGGAGGGGGGGGGCACACATAAGCTCATGTAACCCAGAATTGCAGGCTCTGATATTGCTCAAATGTGGAGTACACATAGTCAGTTGTCTGCCCTACATAAATAAACAACATTAGGATATCTTAATAAATCTTGGAAATATAGGCCTGTAAACAAACAGATACAATAGGCGGAAATATCAATATTCATGATAAACCTTACCTTTTCGTAGCTGTTCAATAAACAACTTTCCAAGTCAAATTTGCTCTCATTCAGTGCTGTATGGTCCTGACTGACAAAAATGCTTAGTTACACTTTTTTTAATGTTGTGGCTATTGTAATCGGCTCTAAGGCAAGTGCACTGAATGAGATTAAAACATGAATATATATTGAAAAACTAGTTGGCTTTGCTTCTTCAAAGACAGCAGAGGCATGGCAGTGCCACTCCCTAGATATCCCAAGAGCCTTATTAAACCCTTTAAAAGACAGAATAACACAATACAAAATGAACAAGGGCTACTTATATGCAGGCGAAGGTGTTCCGAGTGTAATCATGTTGGCCATATTAGATTCAGAATAACATTTATTTACACTAACAGTCTTTATAGGCATGAGTGTTGTACACAATTCAGAAAAAATGACAAATTTACATAATTCATATTTACAGGTGATTTAAACTCCATCAAATGTTATTATGGAAGCCATATTGGATGTTGGACCCCATATTGGATTTGTGGCAAAAATATATCTGTGATGGCCCCCTGACTTAACTGCAAGAGGATAAAGATAAGGGCTAAAGATACAAAATCCTTTAAGGAACCTTGGACACAAAACAATTTCACTTCGATGTCGGAGCCCACTTGTTCACTTAGAGCCAATTACAATAGCCACAACATTAAAAATAATGTGTAAATGTATGTATTTTTGTCAGGCAGGACTATACAGTACTGAGAGCAACGTTGTCTATTGAACAGCTACCAAAAAGTGAAGTTAACATTTATCATAAATATTCATAGTTGATATTTCCGCCTATAGTATCTCTGTGTTTACAGGTCTATATTTCCAAGATGAATGAAGATATCTTAATGCTGTTTGTTTGTGTATGTAGGATAGACAATTGACTACTTGTATTCCAAATTTGAGCAATATCAGAGCTTGCAATATTGGGTTACATGAGCTTGTGGCCCACCCCCCTCCAGCCTGGCATTATTCTGTACTTTCTGAATTTAGGGGGTGTTTTCCTTAGAGCAGCTTACAATAGACACAACTAAAATAATGTGTAACTGTATGCATTTCTGTCAGGCAAGACCATACAGCACTGCACAAAAGCAAATTTGACTTGAAAAATAGTCTATTGAACAGCTACCAAAAGTGAAGTTAACATTTATCATAAATATTCATAGTTGATATTTCCGCCTATTGTATCTGTGTTTACAGATCAATATTTCCAAAATGCGTTAAGATATCCTAATGTTGGTTGTTTGTGTATGTAGGACAATTGACTACTCGTATTCAAGATTTTAGCGATATCAGAGCAATATTGGGTTACATGAGCTTATGTGGACCCCCACTTTTGCAATAAAATATTTTTACACTGTGACGACCCTCCCACTCTGTCTGCCAAATTCTCTCTTTGTTCTTGTTTTCCTTAATAGGATGTCGGTGGGCGGAGCCGGGAGGGTCGTCAGAGAAATGGGACACACCTGGGCTCGGGTGTGTCCCAGGGATAAATACACCTTTCCCCCATTCATTGTGGAGACTCTCAATGCAGACACACTGTTGGATTTTGGTTGTGGCTGTATTGTTTGCTTGGGCACTTTTCAACACTCCTCATTATCACATCTGTGCACGCATCCACTCACTTACACTACTGACTACACACACCATTGTTAATTGTATATAGTTTGCTTTAGTTAATAAATATATTTTGTTATTCCTTATCTCCACGTTGTCTCCCTATCTCCACGTTATCTCCCTATCTCCCTAGCTGTTCAAGGACACTAAGATAACCTGCCTAAATGGCTTTGAAAGGCTGGTCATGGCTCACATCAACACCATTATCCCAGAAACCCTAGACCCACTCCAATTTGCATACTGCCCCAACAGATCCACAGATGATGCAATCTCTATTGCACTCCATACTGCCCTTTCCCACCTGGAAAAGAGGAACACCTACATGAGAATGCTATTCATTGACTACAGCTCAGCATTCAACACCATAGTGCCCTCAAAGCTCATCACTAAGCTAAGGATCCTGGGACTAAACACCTCCCTCTGCAACTGGATCCTGGACTTCCTGACCGCCCCCAGGTGGTAAGGGTAGGTAACAACACATCTGCCACACTGATCCTCAACACAGGGGCCCCTCAGGGGTGCGCGCTCAGTCCCCTCCTGTACTCCCTGTTCACCCATGACGGCATGGCCAGGCACGACTCCAATACCATCATTAAGTTTGTCGACGACACAACAGTGGTAGGCCTGATCACAGACAACGATGAGACAGCCTATAGGGAGGAGGTCAGAGACCTGGCCTTGTGGTGCCAGGATAACAACCTCTCCCTCAACGTGACCAAGACAAAGGAGATGATTGTGGACTACAGGAAAAAAAAAAGAGGACTGAGCACGCCCCCATTCTCATCGACAGGGCTGTAGTGGAACAGGTTGAGAGCTTCAAGTTCCTTGGTGTTCACATCACCAACAAACTATCATGGTCCAAACACACCAAGACAGTCGTGAAGAGGGCACGACAAAGCCAAAAGACTCAACAGCTTCTACCCCCAAGCCATAAGACTCCTGAACAGCTAATCATGGCTACCTGGACTATTTGCACTGCCCACCACCCCCACCCCCCACCCCATCTTTTTACGCTGCTGCTACTCTGTTAATTATTTATGCATAGTCACTTTAACTCTACCCACATGTATATATTACTTCAACTACCTCAACTAGCCGGTGCCCCCGCACATTGACTCTGCACCGGTACCCCCCTGTATATATAGCCTACCTACTGTTATTTTATTTTACTTCTGCTCTTTCTTTCTCAACACCTTTTTGTTGTTGTTTTATTTTACTTTTTTTATTACAAATAAATGCACTGTTGGTTAAGGGCTGTAAGTAAGCATTTCACTGTAATGTCTGCACCTGTTGTATTCGGCGCATGTGGCCAATAACATTTGATTTGATTTGATTTGTTACGGGCTATGAGCCGGTTCGTGACAAGTGGGGGTTCGTCTGGGATCATCATAAGGTTGGTTCCTAGACATTTTGGCGTATAGTATTTTGTTGCATTCTGATGGGTTAATGTTATTTGGGATGCGCTTTGGTTGGTATTCACTGCATAGTCTTAAGTGTTTAGTATAGTGCCTTAGAGATGTATCAGTGATTTTGGTTGTCCGGTGACATTATCAAACAGTGCATTGCCTGGTAAAGTACGCCTGTAGGCCTAATACTAGTGTTGTTTGGCTAACTGGTATGAGTATTTTGTTTGGGAGAAAATATGGAGTTCGTGTTCCATAAACTCTTTAGCTGCTTTGTTTGCATCTTTTGGTATAGTTTTTTATTTAGTTGTGATGTTTGGTAGTCCCAGTGTTGGTTGCCTTTTGTGTGTTAAACTAGCCACTGCGGTGGATAGTTTTGTGTGCTGCGTTGGAGAGAGTACATTGGTTAGTTTCCAGGCCCCTGCCCAGGCTGGAAACTCTTTCTCTACTCGCTGTGGGGACATCAGTCCGAGGAATTGAGTACGATCGGCTGTGTACCTCAGTGGGAGATTTGGGTAGGGTAGTGCTATTTGCTACCTGGAGCTATAGTCTTTATTTTCCCCTGTTAGGCTTAGCGACATGTTCCACTTTGGAATACGTTGGGCATGTTTATTTTTCTTATTTTTGTGTGGTGTCCGTGGACGGAGCAGTTGTCTCGGGGGCACATCTTTGGCTTGGGTGGAATCCGCCAGCGTGCTGTTTTTTTCCCCCATGCCAGCGGGCTACAGTGCGTAATTACCCACTGCGAATCCGCACGAAGACTAGGGTTGAGTTATTGTAGGATTTGGGGAAGCTCCTTATACAGTTGAAGTAGGAAGTTTACATCCACTTAGGTTGGAGTCATTAAAACTCGTTTTTCAACCAGTCCACAAATGTCTTGTTAACAAACTATCGTTTTGGCAAGTCGGTTAGGACATCTACTTTGTGCATGACACAAGTAATTCTTCCAACAATTGTTTCCAGACAGATTATTTCACTTATAATTCACTGTATCACAATTCCAGAAGTTTACATACACTAAGTTGACTGTGCCTTTAAACAGCTTGGAAAATTCCAGAAAATGATGTCATGGCTTTAGAAGCATCTGATAGGCTAATTGACATAATTTGTGTCAATTGGAGGTGTACCTGTGGATGTATTTCAAGGCCTACCTTCAAACTCAGTGCCTCTTTGCTTGACATCATGGGAAAATCAATAGAAATCAGCCAAGACCTCAGAATTTGTTTTTTGACCTCCGCAAGTCTGGTTCATCCTTGGGAGCAATTTCCAAACGCCTGAAGGTACCACATTCATCTGTACAAACAATAGTACGCAAGTATAAACACCATGGGACCACGCAGCCGTCATACCGCTCAGGAAGGAGACGCGTTCTGTCTCCTAGAGATGAACGTACTTTGGTGCGAAAAGTGCAAATCAATCCCAGAACAACAGTAAAAGGACCTTGTGAAGATGCTGGAGGAAACAGGTACAAAAGTATCTATATCCACAGTAAAACAAGTCCTATATCGACATAACCTGAAAGGCCGCTCAGCAAGGAAGAAGCCACTGCTCCAAAACTGCCATTAAAAAGCCAGACTAAGGTTTGCAACTGCACATGGGGACAAACATCGTACTTTTTTGAGAAATGTCCTCTGGTCTGATGAAACAAAAATAGAACTGTTTGGATATAATGACCATTGTTATGTTTGGAGGAAAAAGGGGTCGCAAATGGGTCTTCCAAATGGACAATGACCCCAAGCATATTTCCAAAATTGTGGCAAAATGACTTAAGGACAACAAAGTCAAGGTATTGGAGTGGCCATCACAAAGCCCTGACCTCAATCCTATAGAAATTTTGTGAGCAGAACTGAAAAAGCATGTGCGAGCAAGGGGGCCTACAAAACCTGACTCAGTTACACCAGCTCTGTCAGGAGGAATGGGTCAAAATTCACCAAATTTATTGTGGGAAGCTTGTGGAAGGCTACCCAAAACGTTTGACCCAAGTTAAACAATTTAAAGGCAATGCTACCAAATACTTATTGAGTGTATGTAAACGTCTGACCCACTGGGAATGTGATGAAAGAAATAAAAGCTGAAATAAATCATTCTCTCTACTATTATTCTGACATTTCACATTCTTAAAATAAAGTGGTGATCCTAACTGACCTAAGACAGGGAATTTTTACTAGGATCAAATGTCAGGAATTGTGAAAAACTGAGTTTAAATGTATTTGGCTAAGGTGTATGTAAACTTCCAACTTCAACTGTATATATCATCTCTCTCCTGTGGTGTCCATTGTGATTGGCTCTTCTCTTGCTGTTGTCTGGTCTGGTGTGCTCAGCAGAGGGGAAGAGCGAGATTATTTTTAGTAGTTATTTGTAACTATGGTGTCTAATGCAGACTAGTTCAGTAACATTCCATCAGAGGAACTGTTAGAATTATGTACTAAAGAACAACTGTTGAAGATCGCTGAACACTAACGAGTTGAAATTAGTGATAAACGTCTAAAACATTATGTTAAGTTGATATTGAAGGCCAATCTGATGGAGAGTGGTATACTGGAAGTTACCACTGGGGCAGCCTCTGGCGAGGACTCGCCACCTCCCCAGCAGTCTCCCCGTTTTGTTACAATGGCCGTTCCGTCTGTTAGCCCTAGTAGTGTTTATTTTGAACAGCAGAAAGAACTGCTTCTGTTACAGCTAGAGCATGAACGTGAGCATGATCGTGTTAAGTATGAAAAGGAATTGGAATTTAAACAGGATTTGGACCGTGCTGATCGTGTTACATTTTACATTTTAGTCATTTAGCAGACGCTCTTATCCAGAGCGAGTTACAGTTAGTGAATACATTATTTTTTTTATACTGGCCCCCCGTGGGAATCGAACCCACAACCCTGGCGTTGCAAACGCCATGCTCTATCAACTGAGCTACATCCCTGCCGGCCATTCCCTCCCCTACCCTGGACGACGCTGGGCCAATTGTGCGCCGCCCATGAGTCTCCCGGTCGCGGCCGGCTGCGACAGAACCTGTTAAGCATGAAAAGGAATTGGAATTGAAACAGGATTTGGAGCGCGCTAAAATCAAGCTGCAACAAGAGCGGTTAGGGAAGGAAAGCTCTTGGGGGAGAGTTTGCTCTGGGAAGGTGACCCTGATTTACCTAGGGGTCGCTCCTCTCTCGGTCGTGCCCCGGACATATTTGATATTGTTGGAAACTTACGACTGTTGTCAAAATGAGAAGGACCCTGAGACGTTCTTTTCTTTGTTTGAGCATGTTGCTGATGCTAGGAGTTGGCCTGACTCTGATTGCACTTTAATGTTGCAGTGTGTGTTGACTGGTGAAGCGCAGGAAGCATATTCATCTCTTGGTGTAGCCGACAGTGTAGGTATGATAAGGTTCAAATGGCTGTGTTACAGATTTACAAATTGGTTCCTGAGGCTTACCGCCAATGATTTAGAACTTTAAAAAGGGCTGACAAACAGACTCATGTTGAATTTGCGCGAGAGTTATCTTCATAGTTTAATCGCTGGATTTCCGACTCTGTGGTTACAACGTTCCAGGGGCTGTGTGATCTGATTATGCTAGAGCAATTTAAGGACACAATCCCTGATCGAATAGCCACGTACATTAACGAACGAAAAGTGAAGACTCTCTGAAGCTGCTGTTTTGACTCACAAAACTGGCTTTGCAGATCCCCGTATTCAGAGTGAGTGGGGACGTTCGGAAAGATTTGGGTCTCGCCCACCGAGATACTCTGGTTCACGGGCAGAGCTTCATTCGTCTAGGGTTGAGCCTGGCTCCTGTGGTAAAGCTGACTTCGGTCAAGTATGTCACTACTGTCAGGGTTCAGGTCATTGGAAAAATGAACGTCCTGTTCTCAGGGCTAAGAGTAAATTCAGTACTCGCGCTAACGTTAAACCGGTTAGCAGCGCCTGTCCCACATCAGTCTCATGCCCAGGTGCATGTGAAAGTCCCAATTGACCCAGATTATTTACCTTTCATTATGGGCGGTTTTGTGTCTATGTTAGGAAGACCTCCCTCTCTGTGGATGACTTTGTCAACCATTTTGAAAAGAAGGTTGACGACATCCGATCCTCGTTTGTTAAGTCAAATAACACGGCTGGTCCTGCTCACACTGCCCTACCCTATGCTTTGACTTCTTTCTCCCCTCTCTCTTCAGATGAAATCTTGCGACTTGTGACGGCCGGGTTGAACACTGTCAGTTCCATTGCCTAAACTGATGTTAGATTCTGAACTAATGAAAGGTGAGGTAGTTGTAGGGGTGCATCCTTCGTTGCCTGTTGAGGGTATCGACGTTATCCTTGGGAATAACTTGGCTGGTGAGCGTGTTTGGCCTGTCGTGCATAAAATCTTGCGACTTGTGACGGCCGGCCACCCAACAACCTGCCTGCTTGACCCTATCCCCTCCTCTCTTCTCCAGACCATCTCCGGTGACCTTCTCCCTTACCTCACCTCGCTCATCAACTCATCCTTGACCGCTGGCTATGTCCCTTCCGTCTTCAAGAGAGCGAGAGTTGCACCCCTTCTCAAAAAACCTACACTTGATCCCTCCGATGTCAACAACTACAGACCAGTATCCCTTCTTTCTTTTCTCTCCAAAACTCTTGAGCGTGCCGTCTTTAGCCAACTCTCTTGCTATCTCTCTCAGAATGACCTTCTTGATCCAAACCAGTCAGGTTTCAAGACTGGTCATTCAACTGAGACTGTCACGGAGGCTCTGCGCACTGCTAAAACTAACTCTCTCTCCTCTGCTCTCGTCCTTCTAGACCAATCTGCTGCCTTTGATACTGTGAACCATCAGATCCTCCTCTCCACCCTCTCCGAGTTGGGCATCTCCGGTGCGGCTCACTCTTGGATTGCATCCTACCTGACAGGTCGCTCCTACCAGGTGGCGTGGCGAGAATCTGTCTCTGCACCACGTGCTCTCACCACTGGTGTCCCCCATGGCTCAGTTCTAGGCCCTCTCCTATTCTCGCTATATACCAAGTCACTTGGCTCTGTCATATCCTCACATGGCCTCTCCTATCATTGCTATGCAGACGACACACAACTAATCTTCTCCTTTCCCCTTTCTGATAACCAGGTGGCGAATCGCATCTCTGCATGCCTGGCAGACATATCAGTGTGGATGACGGATCACCACCTCAAGCTGAACCTCGGCAAGACGGAGCTGCTCTTCCTCCCGGGGAAGGACTGCCCATTCCATGATCTCGCCATCACGGTTGACAACTTCGTTGTGTCCTCCTCCCAGAGTGCAAAGAGCCTTGGTGTGACCCTGGACAACACCCTGTCGTTCTCCGCTAACATCAAGGCGGTGACCCGATCCTGTAGGTTCATGCTCAACAACATTCGCAGAGTACGACCCTGCCTTACACAGGAAGCGGCACAGGTCCTAATCCAGGCACTTGTCATCTCCCGTCTGGATTACTGCAACTCGCTGTTGGCTGGGCTCCCTGCCTGTGCCATTAAACCCCTACAACTCATCCAGAATGCCGAAGCCCGTCTGGTGTTCAACCTTCCCAAGTTCTCTCACGTCACCCCGCTCCTCCGCACACTCCACTGGCTTCCAGTTGAAGCTCGCATCTGCTACAAGACCATGGTGCTTGCCTACGGAGCTGTGAGGGGAACGGCACCTCCGTACCTTCAGGCTCTGATCAGTCCCTACACCCAAACGAGGGCATTGCGTTCATCCACCTCTGGCCTGCTGGCCCCCCTACCTCTGCGAAAGCACAGTTCCCGCTCAGCCCAGTCAAAACTGTTCCCTGCTCTGGCACCCCAATGGTGGAACAAGCTCCCTCACGACGCCAGGACAGCGGAGTCACTCACCACCTTCCGGAGACACTTGAAACCCCACCTCTTTAAGGAATACATGGGATAGGATAAAGTAATCCTTCTACCCCCCCTTACCCCACCCCCCAATTGGGGGAGGCAATTAGTCAGGTTGAGGTACCAGTTAAGCTTTTTGAGTTGGTGGTGAACTCCCACGGCGATGTTGCTGGACATCTGGGCGTGAAGACCTACAATCGCATACTGAGACATTTATTTTGGCCTAGGTTAAAGAGGGCTGTTTCTGCGTTCATCAACCTGTCACACTTGTCAATTAACGGGTAAACCTAATCAAGCTATTAAGCCGGTACCGCTGTTTCCTATTCCCGTACTCAGCCAACCTTTTGAGTATCTGATTATTGACTGTGTTGGCGCTCTGCCTCGCTCTAAGAATGGTAGTAGTTACCTGTTCACTGTGATGTTAGACCACTAGGTTTCCTGCTGCCTATCCTCTCCGGGTCTATCACGACTAAGTCTGTGCTAAAAGCTTTGACTCAGTTTCTCACTGTTTGGAATCCCTAAGGTCCTTCAGAGTGATCAAGGTTCTAATTTCAACTCTAATCTGTTTGGTCAGGTTCTCCAACAGCTCCATATTAAACATAATTTGGCTAGCGCCTATCATGCACAGAGTCAAGGAGCGCTGGAACATTTTTATCAAACACAAGTCTTTGTTGAGAGCTTATTGTACGGAGATGGAGGACGGGTTGCCTTGGTTACTGTTAGCCGCCAGGGAGGTTTCACAGGAGAGCACGGGTTTCAGTCCAAATGACCTAGTGTTCGGACATAGTGTTTGTGGACTTCTAGCAGTGCTCCAGGATGACTGGAAGTCTCCTGAGCCACCTCAGTCTCTGTTATCTTATGTATGTGATTTCTGGCGACGCCTGTACGCTGCTGGTGAGATGGCTAAAGAGAAGCTATCATCTTCACAAGGGAGGATGAAAGGCATATTTGATCAGCGAGCTGAGCCTCGTCACTTTAGTCCAGGTGACCAGGTTCTTGCTCTGCTGCCAATTGTTGGTTCTCCTTTTCACGCCAAGTTTCAAGGTCCATATACGGTTGTGCACCAGTGCTTTGAGCAAAACTATCTAGTTGCTACTCCGGAACGGAGTAAAGCGCACCAACTGTGCCATGTAAATCTGCTAAACCCTATTACGCACATTCCTCTGGGTCCGAAGAGTGTGAGTCCGCAGAGGACGGTAAACCTTTTCTTTCGGCCGGTACTGTTACATCGCTGGGTTCTTCTTTTTGTCATGCTAGGTCCGTGCATGGTGAGTAGGATGTCCCTGGTCCCGACGATTGCGTCCTGCAGTATAAATAGAAACATTCAGAGACACTGGATGTTTTGGATAGCCTTCTCACTCATCTACCTGCTGATAGGAGAGATGAGTTGGTTAGTCTGATTCGAATCTTTCATTCCCATATAAGTCTAAGAAGCAGTAGATCTGTTCTAAGTGTGCTATTTCTATGCTTCCCGTTCTGAAGTTTCATTTTGCCGTCTTTTACTTTTGGTTTTGTAGACCAGCTTCAAACAGCTCTATACAATATTTTTGGTTATGGAAAATATATTTCACAGCGGTTTAGATGGTACAATGATTCTCTACACAAACTGAAATTAGGTGAACCATTAGAATTTTAGCAACCAGGAAATGGCGGAGTGATTTCTGCATAGTGCATGTTTAACCCTTCTCTTTCCAACACAAACTGAAGTGATGAAATCAGAAGATAAAACTTATTGTAAAGATGAAATAGAAATTAAAACATTTATTTATAAATATAATTCTCTGAAGGCCCTCACGGTTCCCCACTGGAATAGGGGTATCTCAACATTTTGGGGGACTTGTCACTAGCCTACTAGTGAAGCCATTTCTCTATCTCAGGTGTGTGTGCAAGAGCAAACCAATCCCGACAGTCCTACTGATTTGCACCAGTGGTTGAAAGAGGACGAAATGTATTTTTTTTCTGAAGTTCATGCACTTTGTTAAAAAAAAGTCCCTGAATGACCATGGGGAAACACAAACTAATAATATCATCCTCGAGATCTAAACATTACATGAGGAAAGCCCAAGATGTAGCCTACAGGCAACTTTATAATAGTAATTCAGCAGTAGTCATCAACACTCCAAACTTCTGAATGCTTGTTTCTCAGAACACAGAGGCTACGTTCACTGCTCTCTTTTACTGATAGTCCAGCAGGCAAAATGTAGCATGTGACGTCCTCTTCTGGTTGTAAAGTATTTTTCTGGTTGAAAAGTTCTGGTTGAGAAGACGTCATAATGACATCATTGTAACAATTGTTGCCTGCTGGGAACCACGGCAACACGTGGAAAGGCAGTTCTGGAAAAACGTGGCCGTGAGGATGGTAGCTGAGCAATGAGCAACATTACTGACGTCAAAGGTGGCCTGCGTGTAGCCTGTTTGTTTGGATAATGCCCATCCCAGATTAAAATACATCACAATCCAAGGGAGATGTGGAGATAATCTGGTAAAGTGCAACAATGACCGAGGCTGAACCCTTAGTCTGAAGGGCCAGAGTACTGCTGGTTATTTTCTCTCTCTTTGGCCAATCCACTCAAATACAGAGTAATGGATTTATAGATTAGCATCTCTTTCTAGGCTATAAACTTCTTTACTGAAGAACTGGTAGACGATATAGAAATGGGCGATTCTATGCCAGCGTGGACTGAAAATATTTTGGAGTATCTCACATTGTTTTGGCAATTCTCACAAACTTGATTAGGAGGAAGGATGTTTGATATGCTGTTTACATTTGTGTGTATATATATATATATATATATATATATATATATATATATATATATTATCATTATGATAGTGCCAATTTTAAGATCCTTTTAGACCTATACCATATGATCTGTGAACCTTACATGATACAGGCAACATTCTTGGTGTCATTATCCTTATAGTGTGCTTTAAAATATGGAGTATGTCTAGATTCTGAAATACAAATTTTCACAATATTTTCAACACTAAAAATATGAGTATCTCAAAACTACCCTTTTGATTTTGTAAATGTTTTGAAGTTGTATCAAACAATACACTCTACAAGTACATCAAAATCAAATCAAATCAAATTGTGTCACATGCGCCAAAAATAACAGGTGTAGACCTTACCGTGAAATGCTTACTTACAAGCCCTTAACCAACAATGCAGTTCAAGAAATAAAGTTCCGAAAATATTTACTAAATAAACTAAAGTAAAAAATAAAATAACAATAACGAGGCTATATACAGGGGGTACCGGTACCGAGTCTATGTGTGGGGGTACAGGTCACATTTTCAGGGTGGGTTCTCTGCTACATTTGAAGTACTTATCAATTATATGAGCACTACCAACACAGTGAATGGGAAAATGGATTCAAAGGGAACTCCCTCTGCTGGTGATTTGCTGAATGTGCAATCCTAAAAGGAGGGCCGTGATTGGTTAAAGCCTGGATCCGCAGTTGCTTTTCCCAACAGGTGCCCCACCGCTTGTGTTGTGAGAGAGGAAAAATATATACTGAACAAAAATATAAACGCAACATGTAAAGTGTTGGTCCCATGTTTCATGAGCTGAAATTAAAGATCCCAGAAATGTTCCATACGAACAAAAAGCTTATTTCTCTCAAATTGTGTGCACAAATTTGTTTACATCCCTGTTAGTGTTGCATGTTGCGTTCATATTTTTGTTCAGTATAGTTTGAACGAAAACATGGGGGTTTGGCCCAGCCATAGCCGCTGGGTTGGCTTTGGGGAAAGGTGTGTCTTTGCGCTAAGTCCCGCCCACTCTAACGACCTTCATTGTGCCTCCCTCTGGGAGCCAGTGGAGTGAGAGGAAGCGTCTCTAGCTGCTACTACTGCCACCAGACTCAAACACAGCAGACACAGCCAACACACACTGACAGGTGACAAAGTCACAATGTTGTTGTGTTGTTTGATGTTAGAAACAAGTTTACAAAATAAAATGCATCATTATTCCCATACCATTATTACAGAGAATCAAACAAATTATGCTACCTTCTGCCTATTGGATACTTAACTTATTCAAGCCTGTCTCAAAATACAACACTGCCCCTTTAAGACAAAAAAAAAGCTTTTTACCTGAGTCTAGAAATGTACACGTTTTGTGCTCTTGTAGGAAGCAATCACTCCCTCACTGCTGACTACAAATTATATATAACTGGGCTAATAACTCACTAACTAGCAAAGGATATTAACAAATGTAAAAATGTGCACACGTCGCTACATGTAGTTCTCGCTTTGATCTCAAAACAAGCGCATCTACCCACGACTGCTGATGCTGTAAAAACAGTCCAGTTCAAAGTGAATGGCACAGATCCATATATGGCAATAGTCTATTTGCATATAGGCCTACTGCAGCTCTGATTGGTTATGGCGCACCGGTATGTGTAGAGTACATGCCTGAGTCGTGCCTGTCAATGCAATAGAATCCTACTCCGATGCGTTTAGCCTACAACAAAATCTCTTGTATAGTTAGTTTTGCATACTAAAGTCTTGCATAGTTCGTTTAGTTTTGGTATGTTGCATTGAAAGTGGCTATTTTGCATTGATTCGATCACAATTCCCACAGTAAAGGGAAACGTTGACAGTGTTAACTAACGGAGAAAACTCTAGAAAGTTGAGTGAAGTTCAATCTCGTACCTCTCTGCGCGACTTGATATTTCTTCTACATGGCAGTCCCGGGGAGCTACGCACCTGCGCACGTGCACAGCTTAGAGGGAACATTGGTTCCAAGACAGACCAGAGATATGACCATTCTAGTCTATCAAAAGCTTTTCTGCATCGAGACATAAAACAGGAGCTGTTCTTTCTGATGAAGCATTTAATATTTAATATGTAATAGTTGACGAAGGTTATCCGAGGATAAAACATTTTTTAAAGTAGCAATGTGTCTTTTTGGGCTACCTTTTTTGGGCGACCCAACAAAATTCACATAGAAATGTGAGTTATAGATCTATAATTCGCTTTGAAAGCAAGTCTAAGAAGCAGTAGAGCTGTTCTGTGTGTGCTATTTCTATGTATCCATTCTTAAAGGGGAATTTCACCCTGGCTCTGCTACGGCATATAGTCATTACTATATTAACAACATTACGTTTTTGTCATAAACATCACAATTATCCAAACCATAAGCTAGAACTAGCACTTTTTTTTTGTAATAGTATTTTTATTGGAATTTCACAATTTTCTCCCATATTAAGAGATACAGTAACAAATATAAAATACAGACAGAAATTAAACACAAAAGCTCAGTTTAAATAAAGGAATTAGGTCCCAACACATGGAACGTACAGTGTAATCCTGAGACAAGTAAACAATAACCAATTTTATTTATTTTATTTTGTACCTTTATTTAACTAGGCAAGTCAGTTAAGAACAAATTCTTATTTACAATGACGGCCTACACCGGCCAAACCCGGACGACGCTGGGCCAATGTGCGCCGCCCTACATTAGGGTAGACTAGTTGAACATGCATACATGTGCACAGGCACAGAGATTACATTTACAACAATATCTAGCCTTATATAAATAAATATAGCATAACCTTCAACCTTTTGCAGTGAACAGACCGTACAAAATGAGTCTTGGTAGGTAGGCAGACAGTATCTACCTACAGCTATGTCTATTAGGCATGCTTATGCAAATATTTTTTATAATAAAAACAGCATCAGTTTTAGAGATTTATAACAGTAAATTGTATTTTTGTTTCTTCTCACTGTTTGCTAGTAATCTTATCTAGCTAGCTTGCTGAATATGCAATACTTGTTATTTACATCTGTTTGGAATCCTATCTTGCGTCATGCCGATAATTTAGTGATATCAAAATGCATCCAAGGTCATAATCATAACAAATTTCAACCCTCGTCAATTACGTTACATAGCTAGCAAAATTATTTACAGTTGCTGATGTTACATGTTTGCTAACAAGTCACAAATGGGAGGCGAGGCACATAACAAGTTAGCAGGCGCCAGGCTAACTAGCTAGCCAACTCCAGTCATGTGCAAACGTTTGCTGGTAATCCTAGCTTTAGTTGGCTGGTTATAACATTGTAGCTTGCTGTTTAGTAGGTAGCCACATCTACAACTAAAAATAGAAGAGGTTTTACAATCTGGATACAAACCGGTAGTTGTTTAGCTAGCTAACATAGCTAGTTAGCTAGCTACATTGCTAGCTACATAGCTAGCTAAGTTAGCAAACAGAAACATAATTAGATTTCCCCCCACTGTAACACAGTAGTATGTTAGCCAGCAATACACGATATGGGTTTTAGTAGATAAACTAAATTTAGCTTAGCTAGCTAGGTGGCTTGCAGGAAAAATAATTTTGTTAGCTAGGCACCATATTTGTCATCTGCCCTTTTGGTGCTGGCATCGGCTGTAGCTGAGCTTCTAAGGTTAGCTTATTCCAATTATTTGTTTCAAATCATCTTCGCTATATTCTGGTTGAAACATGTATGGTTGAATGTCATCATGTAATAGATGCTCCATTGTCAAATTCGTGTTGATGAGAAGAATGACTTGAAGCCATTGCGACTGGGTCAGTTCTTTCAGTTTTGCCCAAAGGATTGTTGTTAGTGTCCACCTCCTTTAAAAAAAAAAAAGCCTGCCTTGGGGGAGGGACTAAGGCCAGAGCACGAAGCACCGCCCAACAGAAGTTGTAGTCTTTCAGAGACTGGAAAAAATGTGTCTGCTTGTATATTTAGCAATGAATCCACCGATATGAACATCGCTGAAAGATGTCCAATGGCTCTATCGAACAAGGACAACCATATCTACACCCACAAAAATGTATAGCCTTCGCGAAATGCCACAAAGCAGGACTACATGGATTCGTACAATTATAGAGTGATAGCCATTCCGGAGAGGACCCGTTTGGTGTTAATTTGCGGCATGGAACCCAGCTTCTCCTGCCCAAACAGCTCATGAAAGAAGTTGGGTTGCCTTCTTCCACGCCAGTTTCAAGTCCTATGACACGCACTTTGAATTTACGGGACTGTTCTTCAAGTGATTCCGTTTTCTCTTTTAGGAGATTGATTGCCCCTTCTAATTTAGCTTGCACTGCTTCCAGGTCATGGAGTCGCACCTCTGTTGCATTGGCCACCTTCTCCAGACTTTCCACTTTAGTTGAATAGTCATCCACTTTAGAAGTGAGCAATGTGAGTGATTAATTTACCGGATGTAGGGTGATTCATTTACCCTGCATTCCACTGTTGGCTTGCCACTGAAGCTAAGCAGGGTCGGTCCTGATCGGTCCCTGGATGGGAGATGAGATGCTGCTGGAAGTGGTGTTGGAGGGCCAGTAGGGGGCACTCTTTTTTCTATGGTCTAAAAAAAGATCCCAATGCCCCAGGGTATTGCCCTGTGTCGTGTGTCCTGACTCTTTGTGGTCACTAAAAGATCTCATGACACTTGTCATAAGAGTAGAGGGGTGTTAACCCCGACGTCCTTGCCAAATTCCCAATTTGGCCCTCATACCATCATGGCCACCTAATCATCCCCAGCTTCCAATTGGCTCATTCATCCCCCCTCCTCTCCCCTGTAACTATTCCCAAGGTCGCTGCTGTAAATGAGAATGTGTTCTCTGTCAACTTACATGCAAGTCGAGGGCAGAGGTAACTTCCTCACAAACAAACAATTTCTCGGATAGTATGCGGCCTACTTGCTTCATGATAAAAACTGATCACAAATCTCTGTTATGAAAAAAATCTTTATAAAATAAGTGTACTGTACATTCATTTGCATTTTCACAATTAAATCAAAAGTGGACGTTTAAAAAATATATAATATATGACAATTACATTGACAATTGAACACTCATACATGGCAGGACATATATAGTGCCTTCACAAAGTATTCATAGCCCTTGACTTATTCCACATTTTGTTGTGTTTTTCTTACCCATATACACACACTCACACAATACCCCATAATGACAAAGCAAAAACATGTAGAGATCTTTTAGCAAATGTATTGAAAATGAAATACAGACATCTCATCTACATAAGTATTCACACCCGAGTCAATACTTTGTAGAAGCACCTTTGGCGGCGATTACATCTTTGAGTTGTCTTGGGTATGTCTGTATCAGCTTTGCACATCTGGATTTTGGGATTTTCTCCCATTCATCCTTTCTCCCATCATTCCTTCCTGGGTTCAAGACTGGGCTTTGGCTGGGCCACACAAGGACTTTCACATTCTTGTTCTGAAGCCATTCCAGCGTTTCTTGGGGTCATTGTGCTGTTGGAACGTACATCTTCGCCCCCAGTCTAAGGTCGTTTGCATTCTGAAGCAGGTTCTCATCAAGGATTTGCCTGTATTTGGCTCCATTCATTGTTCCCTCTATCCTTCCCTGTCTCCCAGTCCCTGCCACTGAAAAGTATCCCCATAGCATGATGCTGCTACCACCATGCTTCACGGTAGGGATGGTGTTAGATGGGTGATGAGCTGTGCCTGGTTTTCTACAGACATAGCGCTTTGCATTCCGGCCAAAGAGATTCATTTTTGTCTCATCAGACCACAGAATCTTTCACATACCTTTTTGCAAACTCCAGGCGTGCTGTCATGTGCCTTCGTCTCAGGAGTGGCTTCTGTCTGGCCGCTCTCCCATAATGCCCAGTTTGGTGAAGTGCTGTAGAGACTGTTGTCCTTCTGGCAGGTTCGCCCATCTCAGGGGTGTGAATTAGAGCTTTCCCCCAAAAAAATAAAAATTGGTCGACCAAGAGTAATCTGTTCTTTCGACCAATCGACCAATAGACACACCCTATGTGTTTTAATAAAATAAACTATATGTAGGCTTGTCTGATGCTTTAAGCACACTGTGATTAAATAATCAAGACACACAAATGACTCAAGGGGGAGCCAGAGATCAATATGTAAGAATACTTATGTAAATATTTTTTATACATTCGCAAAAATTTATAAAAACCTGTTTTCGCTTTTTCATTATCGGGTATTCTGTGTTTATTGTGTTATTGTGGTATTGATGAGGGAAAACGCATATTTAATCAATTTTAGAATAAGGCTGCAATGTAACAAAATGTGGAAAAAGTCAAGGGGTCTGAATACTTTCTGAATGCACCGTATATACATACAGTGCATTCGGAAAATATTCAGACCCTTTTCCTTTTTTCACTTTGTCATGATGCGGTATTGTGTGTAGATGGGAGAGAGAGAAAAAATCAATTTAATACATATTGAATTTAGGCTATAACACAACTGATTGTGGAATAAGTCAAGGGTTTGAATACTTTCAGAAGGATGCCAGCTCCTAGGGAAAGCAGATGATGGTGCCCACATGGAGTCCAGTACGCGCTACACACAGCAGCTTGGAATGATGTCCCTGTTGCCAGCTCCCTCTGGGATGCTGACCTTCTAGGCAGAGTTGCAAAGAAAAAGCCATATCTCAGACTGCCCATCTTAATCTTTTATTTTTACTGGCCAGTCTGAAATATGGCTTTTTCTTTGCAACTCTGCCTAGAAGGTCAGCATCCCGGAGTCGCCTCTTCACTGTTGACATTGAGACTGGTGTTTTGTGGGTACTATTTAATGAAGCTGCCAGTTGAGGACCTGTGAGGCGTCTGTTTCTCAAACTAGACACTAATGTATTTGTCCTCT
The DNA here is from genome assembly GCF_964263955.1 of Coregonus lavaretus. Lineage (NCBI taxonomy): Eukaryota > Metazoa > Chordata > Actinopteri > Salmoniformes > Salmonidae > Coregonus > Coregonus lavaretus. Next base: position 61,450,978 of record NC_139992.1, on the reverse strand, counting down.
TGCTCAGTTGTGCACCGGGGCCTCCCACTCCTCCCTTCTGTGAAGGGAGTAGTACACAGCGTTGTACGAGATCTTCTGTTTCTTGGCAATTTCTCGCATGGAATAGCCTTCATTTCTCAGAACAAGAATAGACTGACGAGTTTCAGAAGAAAGTTATTTGTTTCTGGCCATTTTCAGCCTGTAATCAAACCCACAATTGCTGATGCTCCAGATCCTCAACTAGTCTCAAGAAGGCCAGTTTTATTGCTTCTTTAATCAGCACAACAGTTTTCAGCTGTGCTAACATAATTGCAAAAGGGTTTTATAATGATCAATTAGCCTTTTAAAATGATAAACTTGGATTAGCAAACACAACGTGCCATTGGAACACAGGACTGATGGTTGCTGATAACGGGCCTCTGTATGCCTATGTAGATATTCCATTTAAAAAAATCAGCCGTTTCAGCTACAATAGCCATTTACAACATTAACAATGTCTACACTGTATTTCGGATCAATTTGATGTTATTTGAATGAACAAAAAAATTGCTTTTCTTTCGAAAAAAATAAATAAAGTGACCCCAAACTTTTGAACGGTAGTGTGTGGACACCACTTGAAATTAGTGAATTTCAGCTATTTCAGCCACACATGTTGCTGACATGTGTAAAAAAATCGAGCACACAGCCATGCAATCTCCATAGACAAACATTGGCAGTAGAATGGCCTTACTGAAGAGCTCAGTGACTTTCAACGTGGCACCTTCATAGGATGCCACCTTTCCAAGTTAGTTCGTCAAATTTCTGCCCTGCTAGAGCTGCTCCGGTCAACTGTAAGCGCTGTTATTGTGAATTGGAAATGTCTAGGAGAAACAACGTCTCAGCCGTGAAGTGGTAGGCCACACAAGCTCACAGAACGGGCCCGCCGAGTGCTGAAGCGTGTAGTGTGTAAAAACCGTCTGTCCTCGGTTGCAACACTCACTACCGAGTTCCAAACTGCCTCTGGAAGCAACATCAGCACAATAACTGTTCGTCGGGAGCTTCATGAAATGGGTTTCCATGGCCAGGCAGCCACACACAAGCCTAAGATCACCATGCGCAATGCCAAGCGTCGGCTGGAATGGTGTAAAGCTCGCCGCCATTGGACTCTGGATGTGTCTGTTGTGTTTGAGTCTGGTGATAGTAGTAGCAGCTAGAAATGCTTCCTCTCACTCCACTGGCTCCCAGAGCGAAGCACAATGAAGGTTGTTCAAGTAGGCAGGATTTAGCGCAAAGACACCCCCATGTTTTCATTCTTACATTTAAAAATGTATCTCTCACAACACAAGCTGTGGGCCTTCTGTTAGGAAAAGCAACTGTGCATCCAGGCTTTAAAGGGATACTTCATGATTTTGGCAATGATGCAATTTATCTACTTCCCCAGAGTTAGATGAACTCGTGGATACCATTTTTATGTCTCTGTGTGCAGTTTGAAGGAAGTTTCTAACTAGCGCTAGTGCAATTGCCTACTAGCATTAGCGCAATGACTGGAAGTCTATGGGTATGATCTAGCATGCTAGCAGATTCCCACAGACTTCCACTCATTGCGCTAACGCTAGTTAGTATTTGCTCGCAAAACGACCTCCAACTTCCTTCATACTGGACACAAAGACATACAAATGGTATACACAAGTTCATCTGACTCTGGGGAAGTACATAAAATCCCGAAGTATCCCTTTAATGTGACTATTCACAATAATCCTATTATTGTGTGCATACTCAGTGCCGGCCGTGTTCCTATTGGTCAGTCACCGGGATCGGCTCGTAACACCAACCACACTACACGATGAAGGCTTAATTTCTGACACTGCCAGAACTTTGTCGGAGCATACGACCGCACGTAGTGGTACTTAAATGGGCAGACCTTGACCCTGTCACACTGAACGAGCCAAGGCGTCTGACAATCATTTACGACCTAAGAATTTGCCCACAATGTGGACATTTTGTCTGGGATGGCAAAATCGTGGCATAAGACGGCTAAAATCGTACAGTCTGTGCGGACTTTTAGGAGAGGGAGAGGGAGGGAGAAGGAGAGGGAGAGAGAGATCCCTGGGTAAAGACAACAGTGGCGCTGGCGCTCAATCAAAACACACCCGGGCTGGGGGAGAGCAGAGGAATGTGGGGGTGTCATGGTGACCATATGGTCAACAGCTGTGACAGCAAAACACCACACACACACGTACAAGAAACACATAAAATCACGCAGATGCAAGGAGCAAGCGAGTGGAGGCAGAGAGCTCACGTCAACCATACCCTAGACACATGTGAGCACACTGTAACAAACACATGAGCACCATGCAACATAAAACACATATGCAATACAATCCACTCATGCAAGCATGTGCATGTGTGTGCATGTCAGGATGAGTATGGACGATGAGGCTTCTGTCTCTGGTTGCTCTGCTGACAGTGGCATTGTTCTACTGCTTCAGCAGGAAATGGCTCCATCATTGATACAATGGCAAACCCTGCCAGCTATTTCACCATTTCCCTTCCAACTGTTTGTTGTTTTACCCTGAATTGAGTTGAATTCTCCATCAGAGAGATGTTTGCCAGTTCTCTGTGCAATCCATTTAAGACACGTGCAACTGAGTAGGAACTACTCGTAGCGGTGGGCTTAACAGGGGAAACACTAACAAAAAAAGATACAGTACTCCAGGCTGCCAGGAGTTTGAAGGTATCTGTTGCGGGTCTATCCGTGGGATTAGTGCCTGGAAATGTTAATTCCAAACCCAGAGAACCCAGGGTGCCGTGAGCCCATCCTATTGAGATTGTGTAACCGGAGGTGGTAAAGGGGGTATTTTATTTTCCACAAGCAGCCTAGGATTATGTCCTCACCCCACCTGCTCCCACCACGGCTCCCTGTCCCCGTTTGAACCCTATCCCAGATTCCACCCTCGTTTACTGAGGTGACCAACCTGACTGGAGGTCAGTTTTGATTGCTTACTATGAATGGTGGGGGATGGGAAATTAAGAGACAACAAGACATGGGTTCAATTTGTTTTTTCTTTCTCCCAGATGCATTTAGCTGCACTTCATTGAGTTTGCCTGGCACAATGGAACCAGTGGAATCCGTAAAAGGTAAAAAAAAAACAAAAAAAAGGTTAAACGTTTGATATCTGAAGCTGCCTCCTTGCTTAACTTCAATCATTTTGAAGCAGCATTTTAAACCTCTTCCCTGAATTATATCAATTAACATCGTGGAGCCTTTTCTTGGGTCTTTGCCCCAGTGAATGAGGACTGTTCTGGGAGGGGTGGTGGAGGTTAAGCCCCTCTTTTGAAGATAACGCTTAGCTTTCCAGTCGCTCGGTCCAGAGACTAGACAACCACTGTAATCCACCACTGCAGGCTTTTGATAGCTCCCAGAGCAAGTCATTATTCGATTAAAAAGAAAGAAAGAAAGAGAGAGAGATAGAAAGAGAGAGAGATAGAAAGAGAGAGAAAGATTGGGAGTTAAAGTGACAGACAGAGGAGATTGAGTCGTTTTGGATGGAGTGAAGGAGCAGAAACTAAATTCTAAATGGGGGTGACCTAGTGAGATGGATTAACTGTTTCTCTCCGATGATGAGGTGACATTTTGAAAGGACGTCAAACTGATGTAAACTCTCCCTATGTGGGGTTTTATGGGTAACTACTGTACATTTATACCACTATATTGTAAGCCATTGTCTCACAATGAATAACAATATACTAGTCTTGTGAAGCTGCTGTCACATGGCAACGAGGGTAGTCACATATCAGTGTGGGGTAAATGGGGCTTGAAATGTCACCGGACCCGCCCATTTGATTCCTACATCTACTTATGTACCAAGCTCCATGTATCAGCTGTGTCTTTGCCAAACCCTTTCTGTAGGTAACAACTAGCCTCACCATCTCTTTACCCTTTTAACACCTACAACTGCCATTGTTTGCTCCTCTCCCATACCACCTATTTATGTCTTTGACCAAAACATAACAAAAACAGAAAAACAATTTCTCTTTAGTTTTTTGTTAGCAAATGCAATTTTTAAAAGAAAACCAATTTGTAAAACACATTCTACAGTTCAAGTATCTTCTTAATGTTGTAAAGGGAGCTAACAGTGTTGACATCACAAAATCGTGCTGCTCAAAATTAATGACTAGTCTTGTGATGCCAGTGATGGTCCCCCAAGTTATTCTAACACAGAACGGAAAGTATCAAACTCCTACAAAAAAGATTTTAACAAACTGGTATTGAATTAGCAGCATTCCCTTTTGCTTAATATTGCAGAGTGAGATTACAGGAGTGAGTGTTGTTTGCTATCCGTTGTTACAATCCCTTGTTTCCTGTAAGAAGATGAGTCCTTCTTCAAAGTCTCTGAATCATTTTCTCTCTCTGATATGGAATAATATTGGGGATAAATCTGCACTTGGCCGTGCACTTCCCGCAAACTTGACATGAATTATTTATAACCATCTGCCACAGATCGAGAGTTAGAACAGGACTCAAGGGGCTTAACGAACAGTCATTCTCTTGGTTATCCCCCAAGCTGACTCTTCTACAGTGTATATGGTGTACTCTCTCCGAAAGAACTGGCAACCCTAGCTGACTCATCTCAGTCTATCCAGTGTACTCTCTCCTCCAGACCTGGCAACCCTTTGCTGGTGGGGAGCAGGTGGAACATTGATTATTGATTGATTTTGATTTATTTATTTTATTTCAGTGTCATACACCAATTGGTGCCCAGCCCATATGTGCTTATAACGTATGGCATTGGTGGCAGAAGTGGGATCCTGCGCAAAGAGAAGTGGCAATGTTATTTTGGGGAATAACAGTGAATTGTCGATCAGCGTCGACAACACTGTCAAGGTTACAACTTCAAAAGCATTGGATAAAACTCAGGTCTTGCTTGGATTACAAAATGTAAGGGGTCCTGAGAGCGTCCAAATCTAATAAAAAGCGCTATGTTCTGCACTTAACAACAGATAAAAGATCAGCTCAGCTCTACCCTCATTCAAGTTGGACCACACATCTAAACCGTCTCTGGAACAGCTCCTTCACAATGTATCCACACCCAATAAAACCAGCACACACATACCTCACATACTATGGGAGTTCGTAGGCCTGCGAGGGCCTTTAACTAGGGCTGGCTTGGGCCTCTCTTCTCAGCGCTTCCCCCTCTCTGTGTTTGTGTTCCAGGCAGAGGAGTTGCCCTTCATGACGATTTATTGACGCAAGATCCCCCCGGCTTGGCCTGCCAGCAATTACTCACGGCGGGAGAGTGGAGAGGAGAGAGGGGGGGGCCTGGCTCAGACATGTGCGTATGTGTGTGCATGCTGGCTTGACTTGAGTTAGCTCGACCTGGCCAGGGATGCAACCCAGTTACAAAACGCCAAGCAAAACATACATGTCACCCAGCCAGGCATCGCCACCCAAGTCTAACATGAACAAAGGAGACAGTGCACTACTTCAAGTGCAACAATGTACATAGTAGTGTGCCATTTCAGATGCAGCCTAGGACTGTTCTAGAAATGGAAAAGGATTAACTCTAAAGAAGTGGACAAGGTTTCCACTTTCTTTCAAGTGGACCAGTGAAATATCTTGACTCCTAAGGGGAGCAACCTGTTGACCAAGGAATGGCTTGTTCAAATAAAAGACCATCCTGGTAACATTAGGAAAAGTTGTGGCACTTCATCCAATATAGAATAAGGTCAGCAAAGACCTGTATTCTCATGGGTCATACAGTCAAGAGGTCTGTAGAGAATCCCTTTCTCAATATGTAGGACTGTGTTGTCCAGTCCGATCTCATTGCTGTGTTAACCTGTATTGCTCAAAGGTCACATCCACAGCAGTTCAAAGCTGACCCATTATTGATGGGTTGTGATCACCTGTTTGCTGTTGAAAAGGTTTAATCCCCGTCTCAGTTTGGTAAATGTTACAACTGGGATGACTTCACTAAATGAAATGTCACTGAAAATGTAAATACTATAAAACTGCTTGTTAAAAAGCTTTTGATTTATCGTCGTTTCATTTTTGTTCCATTCGCCCTGAGAGCGCATTCTTGCCGTGTGCCAGTTTGATGACGCAACGGTGAAAAGAAGCGGAAAATGACACGCATGCCACAAGATCGACGACACTGAAATTCTAATCTGGCCTCCCGAATTCTTTGAAGACTTTCAACATCTTCAGGGAAAAGCAACAGGTCTTCAGCCAAAGCACATGAGACAGCGAAGCAAAATAAACACGCCAGGGAAAACATGATCAGAACTCAAATTAAACGTACAATGTGGCCTCCTTCCACAATCCATTTATATAACCAAACTTACAATGGGAAAGAAAAAAAGTATTGGCCCACCTGACCAGAGAGAGAAGGTAATAGATAACTAAGGCCTGAGCCAGTATCATGAGAATTTGGAGCTGTTGTGAGGGACTGCCGTGTCCAGGCTGATGCATAATCCCTTGGATCCAGAACCCGAGAGAGGTCGCGCCAGCATTCCAGAATGCCCTGACCTGCACTGGGCCAATAGCGCAACCATAATCAATCCGTGCCTGGGACCTCAGCGTGTTGGACACGGTGAAGATGGCCAGAACATTTGGGGCGAGACACAATTGGCCTTTCATGGGGAGGCTAACCTAGCAGGATGTTTGTTGGATAAAATATACCCATAATCTTTTCATCCAGTTTTGAAAAAAGTACATTTTCCAAGAAGGGTGTTGCAAAGACATACAGTGCTGTGAGAAAGTATTTGCCCCCTTTCTAATTTTCTCTTTCTCTACTTTTGCATATTGTTTTGATACTGAATGTTATCAGATCTTCAACCAAAACCTAATATTAGATAAAGGGAACCTGAGAGAAGAAATAACACAACAATTACATACTTATTTCATAAACAAAGTTATGCAACACCCAATATGCCCCTGTGTGAAAAAGTAATTGCCCCCTTTTACTCAATAACTGGTTGTGCCACATTTAGCTGCAATGACTCCAACCAAACGCTTCCTGTAGTTGTTGATCAGTCTCTCACGTCGCTGTGGAGGAATGTTGGCCCACTCTTTCATGCAAAACTACTTTAACTCAGCAACATTTGTGGGTTTCAAGCATGAACTGCTCATTTCAAGTCCTGCCAGAACATCTCAATTGGGATTAGGTCTGGACTTTGACTAGGCCATTCCAAAACTTCAAACTTGTTGCTTTTTAGCCATTTTCATGTAGACTTGATTGTGTGTTTTGGATCATTGTCTTCCTTAATAGAAGGAACCATGAATTCTGCTCTGTATCAGAGAATTCTACAAGAGAATGTCAGGCCATCCGTCTGTGAGCTGAAGCTAAAGCGCAGCTGGGTCATGCAGCAAGACAATGATCCAAATAGGGCTGACCCCATTTACAGTGAGGGAAAAAAGTATTTGATCCCCTGCTGATTTTGTACGTTTGCCCACTGACAAAGAAATTATCAGTCTATAATTTTAATGGTAGGTTTATTTGAACAGTGAGAGACAGAATAACAACAAAAACATTCAGAAAAACGCATGTCAAAAATGTTATAAATTGATTTGCATTTTAATGAGGGAAATAAGTATTTGACCCCCTCTCAATCAGAAAGATTTCTGGCTCCCAGGTGTCTTTAATATAGGTAACGAGCTGAGATTAGAAGCAACCTCTTAAAGGGAGTGCTCCTAATCTCAGTTTGTTACCTGTATAAAAAGACACCTGTCCACAGAAGCAAGCAATCAATCAGATTCCAAACTCTCCACCATGGCCAAGACCAAAGAGCTCTCCAAGGATGTCAGGGACAAGATTGTAGACCTACACAAGGCTGGAATGGGCTACAAGACCATCGCCAAGCAGCTTGGTGAGAAGGTGACAACAGTTGGTGCGATTATTCGCAAATGGAAGAAACTAAAAAGAACTGTCAATCTCCCTCGGCCTGGGGCTCCATGCAAGATCTCACCTTGTGGAGTTGCAATGATCATAACAACGGTGAGGAATCAGCCCAGAACTACACAGGAGGATCTTGTCAATGATCTCAAGGCAGCTGGGACCATAGTCACCAAGAAAACTATTGGTAACACATTACGCCGTGAAGGACTGAAATCCTGCAGTGCCCGCAAGGTCCCCCTGCTCAAGAAAGCACATATACAGGCCCGTCTGAAGTTTGTCAATGAACATCTGAATGATTCAGAGGAGAACTGGGTGAAAGTGTTGTGGTCAGATGAGACCAAAATGGAGCTCTTTGGCATCAACTCAACTCGCCGTGTTTGGAGGAGGAGGAATGCTGCCTATGACCCCAAGAACACCATCCCTACCGTCAAACATGGAGGTGGAAACATTATGCTTTGGGGGTGTTTTTCTGCTAAGGGGACAGGACAACTTCACTGCATCAAAGGGACGATGGACGGGGCCATGTACCGTCAAATCTTGGGTGAGAACCTCCTTCCCTCAGCCAGGGCATTGAAAATGGGTCGTGGATGGGTATTCCAGCATGACAATGACCCAAAACACACGGCCAAGGCAACAAAGGAGTGGCTCAAGAAGAAGCACATTAAGCTCCTGGAGTGGCCTAGCCAGTCTCCAGACCTTAATCCCATAGAAAATCTGTGGAGGGAGCTGAAGGTTCGAGTTGCCAAACGTCAGCCTCGAAACCTTAATGACTTGGAGAAGATCTGCAAAGAGGAGTGGGCCAAAATCCCTCCTGAGATGTGTGCAAGCCTGGTGGCCAACTACAAGAAACGTCTGACCTCTGTGTTTGCCAACAAGGGTTTTGCCACCAAGTACTAAGACATGTTTTGCAGTGGGGTCAAATACTTATTTCCCTCATTAAAATGCAAATCAATTTATAACATTTTTGACATGCGTTTTTCTGGATTTTTGTTGTTGTTATTCTGTCTCTCACTGTTCAAATAAACCTACCATTAAAATTATAGACTGATCATGTCTTTGTCAGTGGGCAAACGTACAAAATCAGCAGGGGATCAAATACTTTTTTCCTTCACTGTAGTCAATTGGTCGATTGTTTGGTCGATAGGCTGTTGGTCGACCGAGAATGTTTTAGTCGAGCAGTTGCAAAAAACAAAACAAAAATGTACTGCACATGTCTTGATTGACGCCTGTCTCAGTGGACTAATCCATTGCGGAGGCAGTGGGGATGTCACACAAGTATCACCAGTGGTACATTTACCATTAATTCCCATCATTTCTAATCTACAATGTTTGTTTGGTTACCATAATTTCTGATAAGGCATTTAATATATTATTAATAGTCTTTTACAGTTCTCATTGTCGGAGTGGACACATTGTTTGCAGAGCACACAACCTAGGCTACACTTGTGAGAAACATGTTTTGGTTTATTTCATTCCATTTACGAGTTGTTAATTTATCAATTGTGTTTTTTTTGGAGCGCTCCTGTCAATGTTGAGTAAGGAGACTCACCTGACTATGCATAGAAGTAGGCCTAGGCTACCTGGTCTGCACGCAAATGTAGGCTTATAAATGTGCCCATTTGGTGATCTGATAGTATTTCTGATCGTCTTAACTCACCACCACTAATGAGCTGTGGAGCATCTCAAGGTACTTTTTTCTTCACCTCAAACAGCAAGTAAACAAACTCTGTTTTTACATCCATTGAGAATGATAATAGTTCCTCAATGTAGCCGATTTGAAAAATCTTTCCTGCTCTCTCCCTTTCGATAACCACTTGACGTGAAAGAGGAAAAAAATTTCATGCTCTGGTCCAGGGGAAACGTCATAAAATAGGCCTACCTGATTAATTCTTATCCTTTGCGCAAATAGCCTACAGGTGTGTCTGTCCGGAGCTCACTGCACAGGAAATTCTGAGAGTCCAGAATACTTTATACAATGTTGCAAGTTTGTTAGTGCAAGCTTCTGGCTGGACCAAGTTGATAGTTAATACAATGTTTCAAGTTCCTTGCAGACAGGCCATGCGTAGCCAATGTGATTTATTTTTAAATCAGGATATTTTCTACCTGCATGCTGCAATGTTTTTATGTGTTGGCTTTATGTAGGCTATTTTTACATACTTTTGGAATTGTATATTTTTCATTTAGATTTAGATATAACTTTTATGAATCACATAACACTAATTTTGAGATAGGAATACTTTATTATAAAATAAATGAAACTGATCCACGAAAATGTGCATATGAAAATCATAACTGGCACGCAGATCGGTAGAAATGGTGAGATGAATTAACACTCCAAATAGAAAAGGTTGTCGACCCCTGGTGTAGCCTATTACCGGCATCTTCGGGAGTGTAATGGCAGAATCTGCGAAGGCCAGCCGCAGCGGGAGGTGGTGGTTCGAGAACAGGTATTTTTCTTCTGGTTAGGCTATCTTCATCTCTGGCTCCCTCTTGAGTCATTTGTGTCTTCATTATTTAATCACAGTGTGCTTAAAGCATCTGACAAGCTCAGTAGCCTACATATAGTTCATTTTATTAACCTTTTCACGCGTGAGTTCCACATATCTCTAACGGTTGCCCCAGCGTGAATTGTTTTATGCACGTGATGTCAGAATGCACTCACTGTTCCAAAATGTGATTGTTACGCAACAGGACAGTTAACACGCGCTGCCTGCTTATTATCTATAGGCTGTGTTTCAACTTGTCAATTTCAAATTATTTTCTAACAAGATTTATTTTCTAACAACTGTTTGAATTGAGGTGTGTTCATCCTCCTCATCAATTCACATAGAAGTAGCCCATTTCACAGTTGCGGACAATTTATGTTTGAGGCTTTACTGAGCCGGACAAACTTCTCTCTTCAAGGAGAGCCCAAGCACTTCCCCAGTGTTTCTGCAGATCAAGTAAGCAGACATTTGCGCAGTCTTGCACGAACTGGCACATTTTCTGGCTGGCGCTCGCATTGCCTTCATTGTTGTTTTCCTTACAAATAATAACTGTGTGCGTTCCTATCAAAGTAAGTGCCTTATTTTCTGTATATCGTGTTGTCATTTCTACTGTAGCATACAGTATATGTATGTATGGAGTATAATGTATTTACAGTTTTATTCACGTTTTCAAGTACTGGTGACAAATAATGCATTCCGATTATTGCATAGATTGTAATGGACAGCCATGATGTGTGTAAAATACTTTTTTGAAGGTTGTACTGATTATGATGAGCTAATGCTAAGCTATTTGCCAGCTATGTGTGGTGCCATGTTTGTTGACATTATACAATGCATTCTGGGTGTCACAAATGTCTGCAGACCAAAGATGTTATAATGAGGTGAAGGAATGGTTCACTCATCTTTCGAGTAAACTTCCGGAAGTGAACGAAAGGAAGTGAATGATCGTAGACGAAACACCCCCTTCAACATGCATACTGCAAACAGACCAAACTAATCTAGTCTCCTCTTATTATCTTTGGTTGATGCGGGGGAAAAAAACATGGTGGCGCGCACAAACTACCCATCGTTGGATAACTTTCGATTTTTAGAAAGCGTTTTACTCAATTATTTAGATCAATGGTGAGCTCTCCCGTAATGTGATGAATTGTAAATAGTAATTAGCTAATTCATATTAAATATGACTGCTTGTGTTACGTCAATCTTTCCTCAGTTAGCGCTAGGACTAATGTAGCCTACATTTTCCGGTTTGGATGATTGTGCATGCTGTTGTTATTTCTGTGAATGTCTGAAAATTGCATCCAAAAATAAACTGGTCACATTCAGGACATACAGTGCCTTGCAAAAGTATTCATCCCCCTTGGCGTTGCATTACATTACAACCTGTAATTTAAATGGATTTTTATTTGGATTTCATGTAATGGACATACACAAAATAGTCCAAATTGGTGAAGTGAAATGAAAGAAATTACTTGTTTCAAAAACACGGAAAAGTGGTGCGTGCATACAGTGGGGAAAAAAAGTATTTAGTCAGCCACCAATTGTGCAAGTTCTCCCACTTAAAAAGATGAGAGAGGCCTGTAATTTTCATCATAGGTACACGTCAACTTTGACAGACAAATTGAGAAAAAAAAATCCAGAAAATCACATTGTAGGATTTTTTATGAATTTATTTGCAAATTATGGTGGAAAATAAGTATTTGGTCACCTACAAACAAGCAAGATTTCTGGCTCTCACAGACCTGTAACTTCTTATTTAAGAGGCTCCTCTGTCCTCCACTCGTTACCTGTATTAATTGCACCTGTTTGAACTTGTTATCAGTATAAAAGACACCTGTCCACAACCTCAAACAGTCACACTCCAAACTCCACTATGGCCAAGACCAAAGAGCTGTCAAAGGACACCAGAAACAAAATTGTAGACCTGCAGCAGGCTGGGAAGACTGAATCTGCAATAGGTAAGCAGCTTGGTTTGAAGACATCAACTGTGGGAGCAATTATTAGGAAATGGAAGACATACAAGACCACTGATAATCTCCCTCGATCTGGGGCTCCACGCAAGATCTCACCCCGTGGGGTCAAAATGATCACAAGTACGGTGAGCAAAAATCCCAGAACCACACGGGGGGACCTAGTGAATGACCTGCAAAGAGCTGGGACCAAAGTAACAAAGCCTACCATCAGTAACACACTACGCCGCCAGGGACTCAAATCCTGCAGTGCCAGACGTGTCCCCCTGCTTAAGCCAGTACATGTCCAGGCCCGTCTGAAGTTTGCTAGAGTGCATTTGGATGATCCAGAAGAGGATTGGGAGAATGTCATATGGTCAGATGAAACCAAAATATAACTTTTTGGTAAAAACTCAACTCGTCGTGTTTGGAGGACAAATAATGCTGAGTTGCATCCAAAGAACACCATACCTACTGTGAAGCATGGGGGTGGAAACATCATGCTTTGGGGCTGTTTTTCTGCAAAGGGACCAGGACGACTGATCCGTGTAAAGGAAAGAATGAATGGGGCCATGTATCGTGAGATTTTGAGTGAAAACCTCCTTCCATCAGCAAGGGCATGAAGATGAAACGTGGCTGGGTCTTTCAGCATGACAATGATCCCAAACACACCGCCTGGGCAACGAAGGAGTGGCTTCGTAAGAAGCATTTCAAGGTCCTGGAGTGGCCTAGCCAGTCTCCAGATCTCAACCCCATAGAAAATCTTTGGAGGGAGTTGAAAGTCCGTGTTGCCCAGCGACGTCCCCAAAACATCACTGCTCTAGAGGAGATCTGCATGGAGGAATGGGCCAAAATACCAGCAACAGTGTGTGAAAACCTTGTGAAGACTTACAGAAAATGTTTGACCTGTGTCATTGCCAACAAAGGGTATATAACAAAGTATTGAGAAACTTTTGTTATTGACCAAATACTTATTTTCCACCATAATTTGCAAATAAATGCATTAAAAATCCTACAATGTGATTTTCTGGATTTTTTCTTCTCATTTTGTCTGTCATAGTTGACGTGTACCTATGATGAAAATTACAGGCCTCTCTCATCTTTTTAAGTGGGAGAACTTGCACAATTGGTGGCTGACTAAATACTTTTTCCCCCCACTGTATGTAACCCTAACCCTTTGCTATGAAGCACCTAAATAAGATCTGGTACAACCAATTACCCTCAGAAGTCACATAATTAGTTAAATAAAGTCCACCTGTGTGCAATCTAAGTGTCACATGATCTCAGTATATACAGTGAGGGAAAAAAGTATTTGATCCCCTGCTGATTTTGTACGTTTGCCCACTGACAAAGACATAATCAGTCTATAATTTGAATGGTAGGTTTATTTGAACAGAGAGAGACAGAATAACAACCAAAATATCCAGAAAAACACATGTAAAAAATGGCATAAATTGATTTGCATTTTAATGAGGGAAATAAGTATTTGACCCCTCTGCAAAACATGACTTAGTACTTGGTGGCAAAACCCTTGTTGGCAATCACAGAGGTCAGACGTTTCTTGTAGTTGGCCATCAGGTTTGCACACATCTCAGGAGGGATTTTGTCCCACTCCTCTTTGCAGATCTTCTCCAAGTCATTAAGGTTTCGAGGCTGATGTTTGGCAACTCGAACCTTCAGCTCCCTCCACAGATTTTCTATGGGATTAAGGTCTGGAGACTGGCTAGGCCACTCCAGGACCTTAATGTGCTTCTTCTTGAGCCACTTCTTTGTTGCCTTGGCCGTGTGTTTTGGGTCATTGTCATGCTGGAATACCCATCCACGACCCATTTTCAATGCCCTGGCTGAGGGAAGGAGGTTCTCACTCAAGATTTGACGGTTCATGGCCCCGTCCATCGTCCCTTTGATGCGGTGAAGTTGTCCTGTCCCCTTAGCAGAAAAACACCCCCAAAGCATAATGTTTCCACCTCCATGTTTGACGGTGGGGATGGTGTTCTTGGGGTCATAGGCAGCATTCCTCCTCCTCCAAACACAGCGAGTTGAGTTGATGCCAAAGAGCTCGATTTTGGTCTCATCTGACCACAACCCTTTCACCCAGTTCTCCTCTGAATCATTCAGATGTTCATTGGCAAACTTCAGACGGGCCTGTATATGTGCTTTCTTGAGCAGTGGGACCTTGCGGGAGCTGCAGGATTTCAGTCCTTCACGGCGTAGTGTGTTACCAATTGTTTTCTTGGTGACTATATTCCCAGCTGCCTTGAGATCATTGACAAGATCCTCCCGTGTAGTTCTGGGCTGATTCCTCAGCATTGTCATGATCATTGCAACTCCACGAGGTGAGATCTTGCATGGAGCCCCAGGCCGAGGGAGATTGACAGTTATTTTGTGTTTCTTCCATTTGCGAATAATCGCACCAACTGTTGTCACCTTCTCACCAAGCTGCTTGGTGATGGTCTTGTAGCCCATTCCAGCCTTGTGTAGGTCTACAATCTTGTCCCTGACATCCTTGGAGAGCTCTTTGGTCTTGGCCATGGTGGAGAGTTTGGAATCTGATTGATTGATTGCTTCTGTGGACAGGTGTCTTTTATACAGTTAACAAGCTGAGATTAGGAGCACTACCTTTAAGAGTGTGCTCCTAATCTCAGCTCATTACCTGTATAAAAGACACCTGGGAGCCAGAAATCTTTCTGATTGAGAGGGGGTCAAATACTTATTTCCCTCATTAAAATGCAAATCAATTTATAACATTTTTGACATGCGTTTTTCTGGATTTTTTGTTTGTTATTCTGTCTCTCACTGTTCAAATAAACCTACCATTAACATTATAGACTGATCATTTCTTTGTCAGTGGGCAAACGTACAAAATCAGCAGGGGATCAAGTACTTTTTTCCCTCTGTATACACCTGTTCAGAAAGGCCCCAGAGTCTGCAACACCACTAAGCAAGGGGCACCACCAAGAAAGTGGCACCTCAAAAACCAAAGAGCTCTCCAAACAGGTCAGGGACAAAGTTGTGGAGAAGTACAGATCAGGGTTGGGTTATAAAAAAATATCAGAAACTTTGAACATCCCACGGAGCACCATTAAGGCCATTATTAAAAAATGGAAAGAATATGGCACCACAAACCTGCCAAGAGAGGGCCGCCCACCAAAACTCATGGACCAGGCAAGGAGGGCATTAATCAGAGAGGCAACAAAGACATCAAAGACAACCCTGAAGGAGCTGCAAAGCTCCACAGCGGAGATTGGAGTATCTGTCCATAGGACCACTTTAAGCCATACACTCCACAGAGCCACTGTACAAAAGCAAAAATGAAAGCACTTGAGGGCATAGCCTAACTGTCTTGGGCTGCATGTCCCCGTATAACTTCAATAAACGCTTCAGTCTATGTGATGCAGCTAAGTAGCGACTGCCGTCTAGGAAGACCGGGAGAGATGTTGGTGGGTTGTTCTTGAATTGCGGTGGCATTTGGGCAAGGCATAGATTTTTATTGATTTAAATGTATTTGGGTACATCTTCTCATTTTAAATCAACTAATATGAACGCTTAATGACTTTAAATAATTTTTACCATTAGGATAACATTGTGCCACCGGTAGGAGTAGTAGCACCAATGATGGTAGTAACGCCAATGTGTGATCAGCTAATAATTTCCCGTTAAACGTTTGCCACTGAAGGGAATGCTCAAGGTCCTTGTATAACTTTGTAATGACTGATTTTCAAGGCAGTAACAACAATGACATAAAACTGAGGGACAGACATTATACTAGTAAAAATATATATATTTTAATAGCCTTTGTTTTTATAGTTCTCTACAATATAGTAATACTTTTACTCACTTTCTAGCATTCAAAATATTAGATCGCTAAATCCCAAAGAATGTAACTACAACTCTACACATCACTACTGGGATAAGTCAATTTGCTTAACCTAAGTACTTTAAACAATGCAAACATAACGTTTTGCAGTATAAATTACTTACATTATGTTTTATCATTGATAAACAGTTAATTGTAAACAAAAAAAATTATAATGTTTAACTATTTGTCATTTTAAAGTGTTTTTCATGGTTGGAAAGGCAAGGGATGCAAATGCCACCGCAATTAAAGAACGACTCTGGTGCAAGTTTATTGCTGTATCCCGCTACAGCTTTGGTATTGTCAACCTCGGTATTGGGGTGCAGTGCTACATTGGTTCAATTAGCTGGGGGGGTGGCTGCCTTGCCGACGTTCTGGGCAGAGGTGCTAAGTACAGTGGCCGACAGTCTTGGTGGTCTGTTCAAGCCTCAAGATAAGAGCACTATTCAGAGGGACAGACGTTTCAACCTGTAAAGGCGTCCGCATGCTTCCCAGCCGAAACAGTTTGGAAGAGTTTGTGCATATATTATGACGATATTTTGTGAAGCTTTGGATCTCGGTGAGTTTTTTCCCCCCGGCTGTTCAGGCACACCATTTTTTTTCTGGAGGCAAGCCGAAGTCAGTAGCTGAAGTCTATGCCCCTTCGTCGATGATTGGTCAACAGTAGGGATTCTTCAATAAAAGTCTGTTGTCATTCAACGATAGACGACTCGTTTTCATGCAAATTCTTTCATTGAGAAATACTGCACCAAACAGCTTAGGTAGAAAATTGCGCAACTAAGATCTGCTCTGCAAAAACATCAACATTTATGACCGATTTCTTGAATTATCTTAGATTAATTCTGACTATTTTGAGGACTTGTTCGGTTGGGCGCCAGCCAAACTGAATCATGCTGACGCCTTAAGGGCTTCATTGTTTGTAGTAAGACACCTGCCAGATGCTTAGGGGGAAAGTAGGATAGACACTAACAGGCCAAATAACATGACTATGAGAGGACTATAAAGGCCAAAATAGGTTGGCTGCAAAACACCCTGACACTGAAGATCCAACAGCAAAACCCATACACATAGGAAGCCAACATTGACAGTTTACAAGTTAAAGGATGTTATTCTGTGTTAAAGATTAACCTTTGGTTGACCATGAACTGTGGAAGTGTGTATTTGACAAACTCATAACAAGTATGTCAAATGTGTGAGAAATGTGTGTCAACAGGTTTCAAACAAATTTGTAAAACAGCTAGGAACCTAAATGACTGGGTTCCCTTAACAACCTATAATCTCATTCACTGTGTGCAAACACACCTAAACTTGTTATCATGAGATCTTTAACCAGACATCAAAATATCTGCACGATAGCTTCCTAACTTCTAGGAAACCTGTACAAATGTGTGAGATAAGTGATGTGTAATCTTTAATCTAACTAGGCAATACTACCAGCAAAAGGTCGGAAAAAGACAAAGAAAACTGTAAAAGGCAAATTTCTGTGGTTAATCTGACGCAAATTAATAATAATTTCCTATGTTGCAAAATGTCACAGAATTCTGAAAATCAATGAAAACGTTGGGAACACTATTACTATAATGATTATTTTAGAAAATTGGAAATATATTTATTTGTGTGCCCATAAGTATTGTTAAGGAAAAACATATTAAAAAGCAAACTCATCATCATGTTGTTTGAAAGCAATTTGAAATATTTATATCTGCCCCCAGTGCTCTCATTAAACATTTACAACAAAGACACATTCGCATATTAACTTTGTCGAGACGATTCCACCCGTCAAACAGCAACCTTGGCACTTCTCTAAACTGGAGTGTCATACAACCGTCCAGTGCATACAGACTTTTGTTCCAGTCCAGCTGGACCACACCTGATTAACACACCTGATTAACACACCTGATTCATCATTGTCAATTGAAACCATGATTAGTTGAATCACGTCTTATGGTAGATCTACATCTACCAGATGTGGGATGGCTTAGTATCATCTCTGACATGTGAATAAGAGTTCGGTGCAGCCTGACGTGCTATCATTTTATATTTGCGCGTGCCACGGGTGAAAATAAATAGCACAGGTATACCTTAATTGCGTGTCGGCTGTGTACGAGGAAAAACTCTGAGGTGTCTGAGCAAGGACTGTCTACTTGCATATGGTAGATGTAAATCTAGCTTTAGCTCTGGGCTGGAACAAAAGCATGCACACACTGGAACATACTTTTATCAGTCTTCTCCTGGCCTGACGGCACCCATTCCAGCAGGGTGGGGCAGAGCCCTGTAAACAGCGCAGCTACGCTGTTGGGGTTTCCATTTCAGCGCTGTTTACTTCACCCAGGGGCATGTGCGCCACAGATTCCTCAGAAAGAGAGAGAGAGAGGGAGAGAGAGAGAGAGAGACAGACACCATCTGACAGCAGCCAAGACCTCATCTACACAAACCACCACACAACACAATGCTACACAGGCACATGTACACACACAGACAGGCACTGCCACACACACAGGCGCACACTCACACACAGGTAAGTATTAGTAAACCTGACCCCATCATCATTCACTCATAAATTGTGTAGTCATAGGCTCCCTCCCTCTAAGCTGCTCGCATGCACTGATGCGCACCTCCTCCAGGACTACAGTGCAGAAGAAATGCCATATTGCACAGAGAAGCAAGAGATTGAACTTCACCCCATTAGTTTGCACTATATAGATCAACATTATATCAGCCCCTTTTCAATGCAACAAACCAAACCAAATCTAATGTTGCAAGATTGAGTCTGTGATTTTGTTGTAGGCAGAGCCAGAGCGCAACGGAGTATAATTCTATTGGCGTGGATAGCCCACTAGCAGTCTTTCAATCACCCACAAGTGAATGCGCTTTTCAGATCAGCGCGCAGAGTCGCACGTGGGCACATTTGTTGATATTCTTTGCTAGTTAGTGAGTTATTAGCCCAGTTAAAGATAAGTATAGGTCAGCAATGAGGAGTTACTGCTTCCTACAAGAGCACAAAACGTGTAGGCTACATTCCAAGCTTTTTTTGAAAAGCCAGTCAGGTAAAAAGCTTATGTCTTAATTAAAAGGGCAGTGTGTCTTGAATATGCAAATAAGCCAATAGGCAAAGGGGTAGCCTACATTGTCTAATTCTCTGGATGGTAAAGTGGTTTCTTGCATCATACAACACAATACATTTTACAGTCACCTATTTTGCCCATGGTGTTACAGACCAAGTAAAAAATCATGAATTAATGTCAAGCCCTTCATAATGTAAAAACGTGTTTAAAAGTCTCATGCAATGTAGGCCTGCATTGAACACCACATACAGTGGGGAAAAAAAGTATTTAGTCAGCCACCAATTGTGCAAGTTCTCCCACTTAAAAAGATGAGAGAGGCCTGTAATTTTCATCATAGGTACACGTCAACTATGACAGACAAAATGAGAGAAAAAAAATCCAGAAAATCACATTGTAGGATTTTTAATGAATTTATTTGCAAATTATGGTCGAAAATAAGTATTTGGTCAATAACAAAAGTTTTTCAATACGTTGTTATATACCCTTTGTTGGCAATGACACAGGTCAAACATTTTCTGTAAGTCTTCACAAGGTTTTCACACACTGTTGCTGGTATTTTGGCCCATTCCTCCATGCAGATCTCCTCTAGAGCAGTAATGTTTCGGGGCTGTCGCTGGGCAACACAGACTTTCAACTCCCTCCAAAGATTTTCTATGGGGTTGAGATCTGGAGACTGGCTAGGCCACTCCAGGACCATGAAATGCTTCTTACGAAGCCACTCCTTCGTTGCCCGGGCCGTGTGTTTGGGATCATTGTCATGCTGAAAGACCCAGCCACGTTTCATCTTCAATGCCCTTGCTGATGGAAGGAGGTTTTCACTCAAAATCTCACGATACATGGCCCCATTCATTCTTTCCTTTACACGGATCAGTCGTCCTGGTCCCTTTGCAGAAAAACAGCCCCAAAGCATGATGTTTCCACCCCCATGCTTCACAGTAGGTATGGTGTTCTTTGGATGCAACTCAGCATTCTTTGTCCTCCAAACACGACGAGTTGAGTTTTTACCAAAAAGTTATATTTTGGTTTCATCTGACCATATGACATTCTCCCAATCCTCTTCTGGATCATCCAAATGCACTCTAGCAAACTTCAGACGGGCCTGGACATGTACTGGCTTAAGCAGGGTGACACGTCTAGCACTGCAGGATTTGAGTACCTGGCGGCGTAGTGTGTTACTGATGGTAGGCTTTGTTACTTTGGTCCCAGCTCTCTGCAGGTCATTCACTAGGTCCCCCCGTGTGGTTCTGGGATTTTTGCTCACCGTTCTTGTGATCATTTTGACCCCACGGGGTTAGATCTTGCGTGGAGCCCCAGATTGAGGGAGATTATCAGTGGTCTTGTATGTCTTCCATTTCCTAATAATTGCTCCCACAGTTGATTTCTTCAAACCAAGCTGCTTACCTATTGCAGATTCAGTCTTCCCAGCCTGGTGCAGGTCTACAATTTTGTTTCTGGTGTCCTTTGACAGCTCTTTGGTCTTGGCCATAGTGGAGTTTGGAGTGTGACTGTTTGAGGTTGTGGACAGGTGTCTTTTATACTGATAACAAGTTCAAACAGGTGCCATTAATACAGGTAATGAGTGGAGGACAGAAGAGCCTCTTAAAGAAGAAGTTACAGGTCTGTGAGAGCCAGAAATCTTGCTTGTTTGTAGGTGACGAAATATTTATTTTCCACCATAATTTGCAAATAAATTCATTAAAAATCCTACAATGTGATTTTCTGGAAAAAAAACATCTCAATTTGTCTGTCATAGTTGACGTGTACCTATGATGAAAATTACAGGCCTCTCTCATCTTTTTAAGTGGGAGAACTTGCACAATTGGTGGCTGACTAAAGACTTTTTTTCCCCACTGTACATATAGTCTACTGTAGGCTGTATCATAGAAATCAAAAGCTATTTCCATGTGAAAATGTTATGGGATTTGCTCCATTAGCTTTGTTGGTAGGCCTACATTATTCTCAAATAGCCACAATAGCCTATTGGCTACTGTCTAAAACTGTAAGGGTACAGCCTCAGTGTTCACTGTAAACGCTCGCCGGAAGTTGCACAAAATTCTCACAATGTTCTAGTTTCCGCTCACAAGACCAAAAATGTGCTCAGCGCCCAAAACAATTAGAGGGAACATTGGTCATAGGGAGCCAGGCGTGGCGGTGGTATTACCTCATCTATAAAGTTATAGTGCTTTCCCTAGTAAACCATGACCAGGCATCAAAACTAACGCAGCCCTGCGCACATCCGGCACAAGGTTGCCAGAAAGTAGCAGGATTTATGGCTACGTCCCAAAAGACACCCTATTTCCAATATATTTCACAGTACTATTTTCCTTACTGTAAAATATTACAGGGATGCTGTAATATGTTTTACAGTAAGGAAAATAGTACTGTAAAATATATTACAGCCTCTCTGCTGTAAAGCAAAATTACAGTATTAAGCTGCCAACTCTGGGGCCAGTATAATGCTGTAAATTTACAGGGAAAAGTTTTACAGTGTGGGGCTTGGACAGAGCCTGACAACAAACCATCAGGCTTTTGACTTCAATAAATAAAATTTGATATTTATTAAGACAAACACCTTCCAGTCTTAATAGTGTGCAAACTGTGTGAATTTAAGAGAATGACACCCTAACAAGCACTGAGAGGAGAGGAGAGAAGAAGAGAAGATTTCTCAATTTCAGAGTAGTGAGAGGGATTATTGCCTCTGTTCCCAGTGTGAGACGGCAGCGCCTCGATTAATAAATCATTAAGACATCTCAATTAGGGGGGCCTACCGTGGCCCTCAGTGTGGCATCGTAATCCTCCACTGCTGCTACTACTGCTGCTGCTTCTGGCATGCTTGGCTTGTGTTCCCAAAATAAGCTTACCCAAGCAGTCTGGCACGGGGACCGATTTACCGGAGGGGAGGAGCAGGCACTATAGGATGGTGTGTGTTTGCGTGCGTGCGTGCGTGAAAGAGAGTGTGTCTTTCCATCTGTCTGTACATGTAATCAAAAGCGAATTCCGGTCGGTCAGACAGGCAATTCAAAAGATCGACCTCACCCCTGTTGAGACAACCAGGATCTTTGTGGTGTTAAGTAGGTGAACCCTGCTGGTGAAAGTTCCCTCTCCCAGATCCCATTTCTTTAAAAGGATTAACAGGCCTGGGGCAGCAGAAGGTGACACCCAGGTCTCCAACCAGACCCATGGTGAGGGGAAAGCTCTTTACACACGTTAGATCAATCCACCGAATATTCTCTCTCGCTCTCTCTCTCTCATTATTATTATTATTGTGGATAGTCAGATTAATATAATACTCTGTTTCAAACATTTACATGCTTTGCAAGAAGAACGATTTCCCTAATAATCCTGTTTACATGTACACATCTGAAATTAGGCTACCTGATGGGACATTTGATAAATGCAAAACTCACTTTCCTCGCGCATAAGAGGGAGGCTTGTGCTACAGGTGCTGCACGTGGACAGATCAAATACACAGCTGGAACACCGATCAAGCTGTTTACATGTCCTAACAATTCTGCTCAGAAAACCAGGTGTTTTAATCGCTTATGCTACCTTCGATTATGAGCTTACGCTCATTAGTAGTCATACTGCCTTCTGCCATAATCTGTTTAATTTTGCATTATTAGTGTGAAAGCGTACTCATTGTTTCCCCCATATGCATTTAGCAGCAGCAATATATAATGTAGATGTATGGACGTAGGCCCCAGGAATGTATGCCCCAGCAATTTTCCTTATGAAAAACCATCTCGAAGACTCAGATCATACAAAATAATCTAAACTGTTTTAAAAAGTAATTTGATCTATGGCCTTAATATTGGGTCAAATGACATTCATTAGGCCTATGATTCATTATTCATTACAGCTAAATAATTGAATGTATTAAATGACTAGTTTAGTTCCAAAACAACATTTAAAAAATAATTTGAAGCTCATTTCTGAAGCTTCTATATTGCAATTGTCTACAATAGCTTTTACACAGCATACTACGATTCCCAGGGTGCATTTAAATTCCCAGGGTGCTAGGGCTGCTCGCTGGCTACTGTTAGCAAGCCCGGACAAAGTCTTACCTTGTCGACTGTAGGAATTCATCTCCGGGTACCACTCCTGAGAAGCGAAACTGATGAAGAGGATGAGGACGATGGCCTCAGTACTCCTCTTGGGGGTGTAAAATAAACACCATCCGCTGTCTGGCTGGATGAACACTGCGAGGGAGACTATGATGAAGGAGGGGGGGGGGGGGGGGGGGTCGGTTCAAGGGCTCTTTCTAGACAACGCAGCTTTCAGGGGATTGCCGTTGGCTTGCTTCTCCACTCCCGTGAATTCAACCTGTCAAGGGCACATAAACACACAAGTTTGAGTGAGGTTGGTCATATGTGGACCAAATATGCTCCCATTAAATAAATACTATATAGGCGTATTACTTCACATATAATGCACCTGTACAACATTTACATTTTAGTCATTTAGCAGACGCTCTTATCCAGAGCAACTTACATGAGCAAGGTTAAGTGCCTTGCTCAAGGGCACAGACAGATTTTTCACCTTGTCAGCTCAGGGATTAGAACCAGCGACCTTTCGGTTACTGGCACAACGCTCTTAACCACTAAGCTACCTGCCGCCCCTATGTGCAGACTGTCTCCCTTTCAGTCCTGAAGACTATTAGACATCATCCTGTATAAAAATAGGCCGTCTCAATTATAACACATTATTCACTACAAGGGCAGTTTGGGTTACACATGCTAACAATGAGGTCGCCTCCAGTCCTTCCCAGTACACACAGTGCCTAAAAAGGTGCCAATGCTGTCCACAGGCAACAGTAAACAATGAGACAGTGACACACACTCACATACAGGCAGTTACACACACGTGCCACACACACACAGCCCTCCTCAGTAGAGGGGTACTTAACAATAAAAAGGTCAGCCCTGTATTTAACCACAGAAATAATAACAGCCAAATATGGCCTTCAATGGAGTAGGTTAATACCTCATTCAGAAGACTGGGCCTGGGCAAAACCCTAGGCCTTGGCTGCAAAAGCAACATCAAAGCCTATCTTTGTCACGACATCCGCCGAGGCTGCCTCCCCTCCTTGTTCGGGCAGGCTTCGGCGTTCGTCGTCACCGGAGTACTGACCACTGCCGCCCCAATCATCATATCAATTGTCTTGTCAATCACACACCTGGATCTATTGCCCTAATTAGTCCATATATAAGTGTTCCCTCTGCCCCCTTGTGATTGTTTGTTGTGGAGGTTAGTAGATCGGTGGAGCTCTGGTTTTTGGTATCGACCGGAGTATTTTTCCGTGTGCATTGTATTTTCCAGTGGACTTGTTTTGTACCCTGGAGTGTGTTTGACGCATTTCTGCGTAAACCTGTATTTTTTGGATTAAAGCTTGCTTCTGTGATTTACCCTCCTGCGCCTAACTCCTTCAACACCACGTTATCACAGAATCACCCACCTGAATATGGAGTCAGCGGGAGAAGAGCGCATGCCTGGAGTTGTGGCACGGGTCCAGGAGCATTCCACGATGCTGGCCAGCATGGGGGAAGCGATGGATCGGGTTCTTCAGGTCGTCCAACACCTGGAGAGGAGCGGACCCGATCTGTCGAGACCAGCAGGCCAACCGGATCCAGCCACCTACACCCCAGCACCCGGAGGGATCCAGATATCCAGACCCCGGGCGTTTGATGAAACGACGGTGCTGTGCCAGGGATTCCTCCTCCAATTGGAGCTTTACTTCGCCAGCATCAGGCCGGAACCCTCGGAGCGGGAGAAGGTGTCCGTCCTCCTTTCCTGCCTCTGTGGGAAAGCCCTGGAGTGGGCCAACGCGGTGTGGAACGAAGGAGGAGCCGCGTTGGAGGACTACAGGGAGTTCGCTCGCCTCTTTCGGGCGGTCTTTGATCACCCGCCCGAGGGTAGAGAGGCGGGTGAGCGACTGGTACATCTGAGGCAGGGGACGAGGACCGCGCAGGACTTCGCGTTGGAGTTTCGGACGCTGGCACCGGGTCCGGGTAGAACGAGCAGGCCCTGATCGACCATTTCCGGTGCCATCTGTGGGAGGACGTCCGACAGTAGCTAGCCTGCCGAGACATCATGTTGTCCTTCAACAAACTGGTGGACATGGCCATTCGTTTGGACAACCTGCTGGCAGCCAGAGGACGTCCTAGTAGGGGTCTGCCCGTTTCCACCCCGGACGAATCGTATCCCGAGCCGATGGAGCTGGGTGGAGCCGCCGGCCGAGATAGCGGAGGAGGACAGCGACAGTGCTACTCTGGTGGAATGAATGGACAATACACCACACGTCGTAGTCAACGTTCTTTTGGGCCGGGAGGCGGCAGGCAGGGCTCTCACGCATCACCCCAGGTATCGAACACCCACACTTGTTCAGAGCCCTCTGCTGCGCACTGCACCCTACCTATCCACTTTCCCGATCTCATGGTAGTTCCCCAGTGTAAGGCGCTAGTCGATTCAGGCGCAGCTGGGAACTTTATGGACAGGGCATTCGCACCCTGTAAAGGCATAACATTGGTTCCCCTATCCATTCCACTCCCCGTCAGAGCACTCGATAGTCGACCAATAGGGTCCGGGTTTGTTATAGAAGTCACAATACCAGTCACCATGATCACCCAGGAGACTCATTTTGAGCAGGTAATTTTTTATTATTATTGAATCTCCTGCTTTCCCTGTGGTATTAAGTATCCCTTGGCTAGCACTCCACCACCCCACCTTCTCATGGCCGCAGAGGGCTCTCACAGGGTGGTCGCGAGAGTGTCAGGGTAGGTGTCTAGGTGTTTCCGTTGGTGCAACCACGGTGGAAAGTCCAGACAGTACCTCCACTGTGCGCATTCCCCCTAAATACCTCGATCTGGCGCAAGCGTTCCCAAAAACGCAGGCGACTAAATTACCACCTCATCGGACGGGGGATTGCGCGATAAACCTCCGGGTAGACGCTGTACCTCCCAGGAGTCATATATACCCCCTGTCACAGGCTGAAATGGTGGCTATGGAAACCTATGTCACCGAGTCCCTGCGCCAGGGGTATATACGTCCCTCCACTTCACCCGCCTCCTCGAGTTTCTTCTTTGTGAAGAAGGACGGAGGTCTGCGCCCGTGCATTGATTATCGACCACTGAACAGGGAGATGATAAGATTTAGTTATCCTCTCCCATTCATTCCTTCAGTGATTGAATCAATGCATAGGGCGCGCTTCTTCACCAAATTAGATCTCAGGAGTGCGTACAACCTGGTGCGTATCCGAGAGAGAGATGAGTGGAAGACAGCATTCAGCACAACCACAGGGTATTATGAATACCTGGTGATGCCCTATGGTTTGATGAATGCTCCCTCAGTTTTCCAGTCCCTTGTGAACGAGGTGCTTCGGGACATGCTTGGTCGCGGTGTAGTGGTCTACATCCATGACATCCTGGTGTATTCCGCTACGTGCGCCGAGCATGTATCCCTGGTTCGCAAGGTGCTGGCCCGACTGTTGGAGAATGACCTTTATGCTAAGGCAGAGAAGTGTATGTTTTTCCAGCAGTCCGTCTCCTTCCTTGGATACCGCATTTCCACCTCAGGTGTGGAGATAGAGGGAGATCGCATTTCAGCCGTGCGTAATTGGCCGACTCCAACCACGGTTAAGGAGGTGCAGCGCTTCCTTGGCTTTGCCAACTACTATCGTAGGTTTATCCGGGGCTTTGGCAAGGTTGCAGCTCCCATTACCTCCCTGTTGAAGGGTGGGCCGTCCCGGCTCCGCTGGTCTGCTGAGGCTGACCTGGCCTTCAGCAAACTGCAGGGTCTGTTCACCTCAGCCCCAGTACTGGCCCACCCCGAGTCATCACTACCGTTTGTATTGGAGGTGGATGCGTCCGAGGTTGGGATAGGAGCTGTCCTGTCTCAACGCTCGGGTACACCACCCAAGCTACGCCCCTGTGCCTTCTTCTCTAAGAAGCTCAGCCCAGCGGAGCAGAACTACGACGTTGGTGATCGGGAGCTGTTGGCTGTTGTCCAAGCCTTGACCGTGTGGAGGCATTGGCTCGAAGGGGCGAAACACCCTTTCCTCGTCTGGACGGACCACCGTAACCTGGAGGACATCTGTGCAGTGAGGAGGCTGAATCCTCGCCACGCCAGGTGGGCCCTATTCTTCACCCGGTTTGATTTTACATTGTCATACATTACGGGTACGTGAAGGCAAACACACTGTTCCGGCTGTATGACACAGAGGAGAAGCCCAGAGACAACACCCCCATACTCCCGGCCTCCCGCATTGTGGCGCCGGTAGTATGGGCGATGGACGCGGATATAGAGCAGGCATTACGCACAGATCCATCTCTACCGCAGTGTCCAGCTGGGCTGCGGTATGTGCCTGCTCTTATCCGTGATCGTCTGATGTTCTGGGCACACACGTCACCCTCCTCTGGTCACCCAGGTATCGGCCGTTCAGTGCGCCGCTTGAGCGGAAAGTACTGGTGGCCTACCTTGGCTAAGGATGTGAGGGTGTACGTCTCCTCCTGCTCGGTGTGCGCCCAGAGTAAGGCACCTAGGCACCTCCCAGCGTGTAAGCTACAACCATTACCAGTTCCACAACGACCATGGTCTCATCTTAGTATTGGTTTTCTTACTGATCTTCCCCTCTCCCAAGGTAACACCACCATCCTGGTCGTTGTGGACCACTTCTCCAAGTCCTGCCGCCTCCTTCCTCTGCCCGGTCTCCCCACGGCCCTGCAGACTGCGGAGGCCCTTTTAACTCCCTTCTTCCGGCACTACGGGGTGCCAGAGGATATAGTGTCCGACCGAGGTCCCCAGTTCACGTCCAAGGTTTGGAAGGCGTTCATGGAATGTCTGGGGGTCTCGGTCAGCCTGACTTCTGGGTTCCACCCCGAGTAAAATGGGCAGGTGGAACGAGTAAATCAGGATGTGGGAAGATTCCTGCGGTCCTACTGCCAGGGCCGGCCGGGGGAGTGGTCGATATTCTTGCCATGGGCAGAATATGCCCAGAACGCTCTCCGCCACTCCTCTACTAACCTAACACCATTCCAATGTGTTTTAGGTTACCAACCGGTTCTGGCACTGTGGCACCAGAGCCGAGGCTCCTGCAGTGGATGACTGGTTTCGGCGCGTGGAGGAGACGTGGGAAGCTGCCCACGTTCAACTCCAGCGCGCCGTGCGTCATCAGAAGGCCAACGCTGACCGTCACTGCAGGGAGGCCCCGGTCTTCGTAACGGGGGATCGGGTCTGGCTCTCTGCCCCTCCGCCTGCCCTGCCGGAAGCTGAGCCCGCGGTTTGTGGGACCGTTCAAAGTCCTGAGGAGAATCAACGAGGTTTAGGTTGTTACTTCCCCCTGATTACCGTATTAACCCCTCTTTTCATGTGTCTCTCCTCAGGCCGGTGGTGGTTGGTCCGCTCCAGGAGTTTGAGGTGCGGGAGGTTCCTCCACCATCTCTGGACATCAAGGGGGCCCCGGCGTACTCTGTCTGTGCCATCCTGGATTCGATGCGTCGGGTGAGGGGCCTTCAGTACCTCATGGAATGGGAGGGGTACGATCCGGAGGAACGGTGCTGGGTACCGGTGAGGGATATCCTCGATCCCTCCATGTTACGGGATTTCCACCGTCGCCATCCGGCTCGCCCTGCTCCGCGTCCTCCTGGCCGTCCCGAGGCCGGGGTCGGCGCGCTGCTGGAGCCACGCGTCAAGGGGGGGTACTGTCACGACTTCCGCCAAGGCTGCCTCCCCTCCTTGTTCGGGCAGGTTTCGGCGTTCGTCGTCACCGGAGTACTAACCACTGCCACCCCAATCATCATATCAATTGTCTTGTTAATCACACACACCTGGTTCTATTACCCTAATTAGTCCATATATAAGTGTTCCCTCTGCCCCCTTGTTCTTGTGGGTGATTGTTTGTTGTGGAGGTTAGTAGCTCGGTGGAGCTCTGGTATTTGGTATCGAACAGAGTATTTTTCTGTGTGCCTTGTATTTTCCAGTGCACTTGTTTTGTGCCCTGGAGTGTGTTTCACGCATTTCTGCATAAACCTGTATTTTTTGGATTAAAGCCTGTTTCTGTGATTTACCCTCCTGCGCCTGATATGATATATATATATATATATATATATATATATATATAGTTGAAGTCGGAAGTTTACATACACCTTAGCCAAATACATTTAAACTCAGTTTTTCACAATTCCTGACATTTAATCCTGGTAGAAATTCCCTGTTGTAGGTCAGTTAGGATCACAACTTTATTTTAAGAATGTGAAATGTCAGAATAATAGTAGAGAAAATGATTTATTTCAGCTTTTATTTATTTCATCACATTCCCAGTGGGTCAGAATTCTTAATTTTTTTTACATTGACATTTTAGTAATTTAGCAGACGCTCTTATCCAGAGCGACTTACAGTTAGTGAGTGCATACATTTTTCATACTGGCCCCCCATGGGAAACGAACCCACAACCCTGGCGTTGCAAGCGCCATGCTCTACCAACTGAGATACAGGAGACTACACCAGTATTTGGTAGCATTGCCTTTAAATTGTTTAACTTGGGTCAAATGTTTCGGGTAGCCTTCCACAAGCTTCCCACAATAAGTTGGGTGAATTTTGGCCCATTCCTCCTGACAGAGCTGGTGTAACTGAGTCAGGTTTGTAGGCCTCCTTGCTCGCACACATTTTTTCAGTTCTGCCCACACATTTTCTATAGGATTGAGGTCAGGGCTTTGTGATGGCCACTCCAATACCTTGACTTCGTTGTCCTTAAGCCATTTTGCCACAACTTTGGAAGTATGCTTAGGGTCATTGTCCATTTGGAAGAACCATTTGCGACCAAGCTTTAACTTCCTGACTGATGTCTTGAGATGTTGCTTCAATATATCCACATATTCTTCCTTCCTCATGATGCCATCTATTTTGTGAAGTGCACCAGTCCCTCCTGCAGCAAAGCACCACCACAGCATGATGCTGCCACCCCGTGCTTCACAGTTGGGATGGTGTTCTTCGGCTTGCAAGTAACTCCCTTTTTCCTCAAAACATAACGATGGTCAATATGGCCAAACAGTTCAATTTTTGTTTCATCATACCAGAGGACATTTCTCCAAAAAGTACGATCTTTGTCCCCATGTGCAGTTGCAAACCGTAGTCTAGCTTTTTTATGGCGGTTTTGGAGCAGTGGCTTCTTCCTTGCTGAGCCGCCTTTCAGGTTATTTAATATAATTTTTGATATAGGACTTGCACCAAAGTATGTTCATCTCTAGGAGACAGAACGCGTCTCCTTCCTGAGTGGTATGACGGCTGCGTGTCTTAAAGTAATGATGGACTGCCGTTTCTCTTTGCTTATTTGAGCTGTTCTAGCCATAATATGGACTTGGTCTTTTACCAAATAGGGCTATCTTCTGTATACCCCCCCTACCTTGTCACAACACAACTGATTGGCTCAAACACATTAAGAAGGAAAGAAATTCCACAAATTAACTTTTAAGAAGGCACACCTGTTAATTGAAATGCATTCCAGGTGACTACCTCATGAAGCTGGTTGAGAGAATACCAAGAGTGTGCAAAGCTGTCATCAAGGCAAAGGGTGGCTATTTGAAGAATCTCAAATATAACATATATTTTGATTTGTTTAACACTTTTTTGGTTACTACATGATTCCATATGTGTTATTTCATAGTTTTGACATCTTCACTATTATTCTACAATGTAGAAAATAGTAAAAATCAAGAAAAACCCTTGAATGAGTAGGTGTGTCCAAACTTTTGACTGGTACTGTATATATCATGTTGAGTATTTGTGAATAGACTAGGGTTCTTGACAAACAAGGTCATTATTGTACTGTAAAAGCTCATGTGTTCTTAATGACTAACCTGGCTAAATGAAGGTTAAATAAAATTGTCAACACTCCATTGATGGCTACTCATATCATTATACACGAATGATTGAGTGAACTAATAATTATCAATGCAAATCTGTCTTAACATCTCCATCTTAATGGCCCAGTGCAGTCAAAAACATGATTTTACTGTGTTTTATATATATTTCCACACTATGAGGTTGGAATAATACTGTGAAATTATGAAAATGATGATAACGCCCTTTTAGTGTAAGAGATGTTTAAAAAGACCACCTGAAATTTCTGCCCATTTTGGTGAGATGGAGTTTATCACCAAGGCGATAAATTAGTTAATAGACCAATAAGAAAGAGTTCCAAACCTCTCTGCCAATAACAGCTAGTTTTCAGTTTTGCCCTCCCCACTGAGACCACTCCCAGACAGTCCTAGCAAAATTCTTGCTTTAGAAATTGCTATTTTCTAAGAAGCTATTTCTGTTTCTTTTTGACCATTTAATTTAAAACATTCACAGTAAGATACTTAATTGTTACCCAGAAATTATTTGATATTGAGATCAAAACGGCTGCATTGGACCTTTAATGTTTCCAGTTGTAGGCCTTTTTGACTGACCGATTGGATAAGAAGTGCACATTAACAATATACCGGTCTGAAAATGTCTCCTCCCTTGACAGAAATATGTCTCTTGCAGCCCATAAAGGAATTCATTTCCCCAGTGCTCCGAACAGTACCGAAGGTAATAATTTCTGCATAAAAGTAAGATGTGGTCGAGATTGCCAGTGGTAAACAAAATTAATCACTGAAATGTACTTCTGGTGTTCGACAGTTGCTGCCTGCCTCTCGGGCCTAATTGACTATGAATAATTCACTCAGGGACCACGATTAACAATAGTCTACATGCCTGCATGTATGTATCAGAAAAATTACTTGATGGCGAATTGACACGTTACAGTGTTTTTGTTGTTGTTTTTCCTCCATCTATTGACAGAGGCTGCTCCTGGAAGTATTTGTTAAGGCAGGTGATGGGTGGGGTGGAGTGGAATGGGGGGATGGAGGGTTGGATAGGACCTTCGTGAGCGTTTAGGGTGCAGTGCCCCTCCCCAAAAATATTGGGGTCTTGCTATCATAAGTCTTGTGTGAGGACCATGGTTGTCTGAACTCATTGGTGCTGATGGCAGGGCACTTGGGAGACAGCAGGGGGGAGGAAAGGGAGAGAAGGGAAGGGGGGAGAAAGTGGAGCCTGGCTGTGCTGAGGGGAAAGTGACACCCTATCTGACATGACAGAACCCTCCCCGTGTTGACATAATACTCGCTGCTGCATGCTCATGTTCTCAGAGAAAAGAGAGACGAGCCAAAGCCCGCAGGTTTCACATCAGCAGTTTAAAAAAAGAGGACAGGCACAAGCACAGACAATCGCTGGGATATTGCTCAGTGTGATGTTGGAGTTCTCGTAGGGGCAGGGAGTGTGGCATGTGTTGGCTAGGAGAGCGTAGGGACTGGGGAGGCTCATATCTCAAGACTGTGACAGCAACACTAAAAAATAGGTAGAAGTCTTGACCCTTTCAATGTGCAATAGACAGCAATGCCCCAAAACTGACAGTTCTGTCGAAGAGTACAGAATTCTCAACAGTCGAAAATAACAAAACAGCCCTTGGAACTCCAACTGACTTCCCTGTAAAGGATTTAGTCCGACGTTAGGCAGTAAAAAAACACTTCTGACTCTACATGCACTTATTTCAAGTTATTATACTTCACAGTAAATGTTGGCTAAAATATTTTATGGTGGTATGCAAACGAAGAGGTAACAAAAATATTACTCCATGTTCTCGACAAAGCTTCCGGTAATCCACAAGTCTGAGATGAGACAATTAAAACTACATTAATATTAAACTCTGGCACTGTATTAGAATTGGTGCTGTTCACAGACTAAACTACTCTTCACATTAGGCTATTCTGCCATTTTGTTAGCTACCAGTACCCTGACACCGATGTCTGTCAGCTTTAAAGATTAGAATTGCCAAACTTTGTGAACACCACATCCTTCTACAGAAGAGCTATCATTTAGATTTGTTTTATCTAGAGTGGTGAAGACACTGTAATATATGGCTTTGTGGGGTTGAATAGTTAGTTGCTGAGATTTGATGTTTTTAGGTTATTTTGTTGTTCAACTTTCAATTCTGCATTCGCTGTATGCATGATGTTATGGACTAGCTGCATATACAGTGCATTCGGAAAGTATTCAGACCCTTTGACTTTTTCCACGTTTTGTTACGTTACAGCCTTATTCTCAAATGGATTAAATATTTTTTCCCCTCATTCAATCAACACACAATAACCCATATTGACAAAGCAAAAACAGTTTTTTTTAAATGTTGGCAAATGTATAAAAAATTAAAAACTTAAATACCTTATTTACATAAGTATTCAGACCCTTTGCTATTATACTCGAAAATTAGCTCAGGTGCATCCTGTTTCCATTGATCATCCTTGAGATGTTTCTACAACTGTCTATATAAGGTCCCACAGTTGACAGTGCATGTCAGAGCAAAAACCAAGCCATGAGGTCTAAGAAATTGTCCGTAGAGCTCCAAGACAGGATTGTGTCGAGGCACATATCTGGGGAAGGGTACCAACAAATGTCTGCAGCATTGAAGGTCCCCAAGAACATAGTGGCCTCCATCATTCTTAAATGGAAGAAGTTCGGAACCACCAAGACTCTTCCTAGAGCTGGCCACCCGGCCAAACTGAGCAATCGGGGGAGAAGGGCCTGGTCAGGGAGGTGACCAAGAACCCGATGGTCACTCTGACAGAGCTCCAGAGTTCCTCTGTGGAGATGGGAGAACCTTCCAGAAGGACAACCATCTCTGCAGCACTCCACCAATCAGGCCTTTATGGTAGAGTGGCCAGATGGAAGCCACTCTTCAGTAAAAGGCACATGGCAGCCCACTTAGAGTTTGCCAAAAGGCAACTAAAGGACTCTCAGACCATGAGAAACAAGATTCTCTGGTCTGATGAAACCAAGATTGAACTCTTTGGCCTGAATGCCAAGCGTCACGTCTGGAGGAAACCTGGCACCATCCCTACGGTGAAGCATGATGGTGGCAGCATCATGCTGTGGGGATGTTTTTCAGCGGCAGGGACTGAGAGACTAGTCAGGATCGAGGGAAAGATGAACGGAGCAAAGTACAGAGAGATCCTTGATGAAAACCTGCTCCAGAGCGCTCAGGACCTCAGACTGAGTTCACCTTCCAACAGGACAACAACCCTAAGCACACAGCCAAGACAACGCAGGAGTGGCTTCAGGATATGTCCTTGAGTGGCCCAGCCAGAGCCCGGACTTGAACCCAATCGAACATCTCTGGAGAGACCTGAAAATAGCTGTGCAGCGACGCTCCCCATCCAACCTGACAGAGCTTAAGAGGGAGAAACTCCCCAAATACAGATGTGCCAAGCATGTAGCATCATATCCAAGACTCGAGGCTGTAATCGCTGCCAAAGGTGCTTCAACAAAGTACTGAGTAAAGGGTCTGAATACTTATGTAAATAATTAGCAAACATTTCTAAAAACCTGTTTTTGCTTTGTCATTATGGGGTATTGTGTGTAGATTGATGAGGGAAAAAAATCGATTTAATCAATTTTAGAATAAGGCTGTAACGTCACAAAATTCAAAAGGGTCTGAATACTTTCCGAATGCACTGTATGCAGTCATTTCTCTCAAACGTTGCCTTGCAATCTTATAGTGCAGAGTTTACGTTCTGATTTTCTAGTTACTGATCAACCACGTGGTAAAACAAACATTTTTACAGCATAAAATAATGAATCCACAAAATAATATAGGCATATAATAGGTAGTGATGGGGGGAGGGGGGAAATCGATACAGTTACATATACGATATATCGTATCGTATTGACAATATCACACTTTTTGTGCTGGTTGGCTGTACCTGCACCAAAACTCAAGTACTTTTCCTTCATAGCTTGTTCTCTATCTTCTTTTTAAATAGGGAGCCAATTTGTTTTCAGCACTTTTATTTCTATGACTGATCAAAACCTGTTTTCTCAAGGCTGTCTCTTGTCCCTCTGCAGCAGACAGATGGTGAGCAATATGTTTGGAACTTCGAATTGCAATAAAATCAGTATCGAATTGTAATACATATAGAATCGTGAGAATCGCAATATATATCGTATCGGCACCTAAGTATTGTGATAATATCGTATCGTGAGGTCCCTGGCAACTAATAATAGGCCAACTCATTAGTCCCTGACTCGTCTAGGCGGAATAAGCTTTATCGGTACAGTGAAGAACTAACTGTGAAACAAAGGTATGTTTGCATTCAATCCTATTTTACTTTTAAAATAACATCTTATCCAGTTCTATAAATCTATAAATGTTAGCAGCAGAGTTAAACATCTCTTTCAACAGTGCAATACTATTTGTCAGAAATGTACTATTTTAGTTTACAGGTTCAGCTCACTGGAGAAGTAAAGACATGGGAAATGTAAATTCTGTCATGTGTAGGCTATGTTCTCGTCCAAGCCTCAGCATTGAGTGGTTACTTACTCAACATTGACAATAAACTCTGCTGAGCGTGTCTCTATAGTGGGAGCCCTGACACCCCGCCTTGTGCTGCGGCCACAAAAGCCAGTCAATTTTCAGCCAAACAAAAAGCAGGAAGTTAACTTTCCCTGCCATCTATCGAGCCTTCTAAATGACAGCCGTGTCAACTTGCCCTCTCTACCCCTCTAGCACCATTTTACCATCACTTTCTTTCGCTGTCTGGAACTCACGTTACCACACTCTCCCCATCATTCTTCCTCCTTTTCTTCACATCTCCATAGTCGTTGCAGCACTTTAACAAGCAGTAGAATGAGGGAGAACGAGGCAAACTCTGTTTACTGTGCCCCGCTGGTGAGGCGTAGGCGTCATTTCACCTTGTCTCCCTGCCATTAATGGACCATTAGCATTCATTAGCGTGACAACGTCAACAAACGTCAACAAACAAGACCGTTGTAATTGACAACTCTGCATAATTGCCAATTCTTGGGGACTTTTTAAAATCGTCTGGAACAGGCCAAATAAACAACAGCCGGGTCTGAGTTCCGAGCCGCTTAATGGGATGCTAAACTGTTTGTTAATAGGGCTGAGGGGCAATGGGTACAGGAGGGTGAAGCCAGGGCTATTCTCAGAGCCCCCGGCACAACAGTCTGAGAACCCTTCTATAGGCTGAGTCCTGTTCAGTGGGGAGAAAACGTTTTGAAACGGAGTGAAACAGGGAGTTACTAACTGAACGTATCTAATAGGAAACTAATAGGTTCATTTTTGTTTTCTGTTGCAAAACATTTGAAAAAAGTTTGCTATGATGTGCACTACTGAACATGACCCTGGTATCAAAGAATGTCCTGTGAAATCAGATGAATCTGACCAGGTGTTATTACAGAAAATACACATAAGATTTCAAAAATAAAGTATAAATAAATATTGCAGCACCTCTTTTCAAACGTACTATAAAATACAGCACATGCTTTGAGCTCCCACAGTCGGAACAAAACACAATCTACCAACCCCACTATCAAACAAGCTTGGATCTTAAAGCTAGAGTCCATAATTGAAACAATACAAAAAGTTGTCACCCCGCCCTGTTTAGGTAAAAAGCTGATGAACTGTAACCACTCAAATTCTTAGACAGAGCTATGGATGCAAGGACTGGATTAAAATGTGAGTTTTAACCATGTTTTGATGCTATACAGTGTTTGTTTAAATTTAGATTGTTTACAAACATTAGAGTAAAACACACTTATATTTTTGGTTCTGATGGGGTCTGACTGTTTGACTAAGCTTATGAGGCATTTATGCATTATATTCTTCAAGAATCAATGGGTATATATCATTAATTTACACAGTATGTCCAAAAATGTATGTAGCAATTATGGATTCTGGCTTTAAACTGATTAAACCTTTTATTCTCAGCAATAGAAAACTTGGGTTCTTACTACACCATTTAGTCCCATTCCCAAGATCGAGTTGTCATTAAGGATCGGTCCTCTGTCAGTGCCAAGTTCTTGGAAGGCTGCTATGACCTTCTTCCTGTGAGGTTTGGAATTTACGAGTCAGGAACGCCAGTCCTTGAGAACTGGAATGTGGAAGAAATAGCTTCAGCTAGACGCTAGGCGCAAGAGCACAGATTAGAGCTTGTGTGTTTACAACTCAACTTGAGGCCTCTGGGAGAATCTCAATTGCATTTCCTTGATTACTCACGTCCCCTCTCCTCGCCTCCTTCTCAAAACCCATTTGATGAGAAGTTCAGAGGGCCTTCCCCTTTGACCTTCTCATCCAATGGGTTTTGGGAAGGAGGCGAGAGGATGCGAGGAATAAAGGCAATGCAATTGAGATTCTCCCTCTGACTCCAGCTTAGATAACCCTGATTCACTGATGTCACCTCCTCACCTCACATACGAACACAAACACAGACATAGGCCTACAAATACCATACCAACACATAACCCCAATAAGTCAAGTTCAACACATGCTAAAACCAACACAAACTCTAACATGCATATTTGAACAATCACTAACATCATAACATGATAAATAAGGAACAGAGCCTATTCAACTAATTACACAAACTACTCAATTCCATGTATATGCAATAGCAATGCAAATAGCCTGCAAAACAAGCATTGAAATGCTGTAAAGTTAAAGCTGCAATATGTAACTTTTTGGGAGACCCGACCAAATTTACATTGAATTGTGAGTTATAGGTCTGTCAGTCTCATTGAAAGCAAGCCTAAGAAGCAGTAGATCTCTTCTATGTGCCCTATTTCTTAAGTTTTGTTTTTGCGTCTTTTACTTTTGGTTTTGTACACCAGATTCAAAACAGCTGAAATTACAATATTTTTGGTTATTG
Source organism: Coregonus lavaretus (assembly GCF_964263955.1). Taxonomy (NCBI): domain Eukaryota; kingdom Metazoa; phylum Chordata; class Actinopteri; order Salmoniformes; family Salmonidae; genus Coregonus; species Coregonus lavaretus. Next base: position 61,413,032 of record NC_139992.1, on the reverse strand, counting down.
AAAATATATTTCACAGCGGTTTAGATGGTACAATGATTCTCTACACTTTACATTGCTTGTTTTATCACATAAACTGAAATTAGGCGAACTATTAGAATTTTAGCAACCAGGAAATGGCGGAGTAATTTCTGCATATTGTACCTTTAATACAATGTTGAAACTTCAAGGGACAATTTGCAGTTCAAATACCAACAAAGTGGTCACTAACTCTCAATCATAGACAGAGCAGAGAAAGGTTTGACCAAAAAATATACTTTTTTAGTTTTTTAGTTAACCATCTTTGAGGCTATACAGTGTTGGTTTACAATTACATTGTTTACAAACAATGGGGTAAAACAACAATATATTTTAGGTTCTGATGGGGTACGACAGTTGAGGCATTTATACGTTGAACTAAGCTCATGAGGCATTTATAAATTGACCATAAAATTATGGACTAGCCTTCCACAAAGCACAAGCCAATTTTGAAACAAATATGACATCCATGCCATGGAAAATTCTGGCAATTACTGGTCTACTAATTGAAGTAAACAAGATGTCACTGAGTAGCATAAATCGATGTGAACAGCAGGATGTGTTAAATGTCACCTTTGAAAACATTGTGGGGAATCCGATATAGTTTGTATGGTGTCCACCCACTCTGCCCAGAGTGGGTGAAAATGCACTTTGGTGATGAAATTTAACTTCCTTATGTTATAAACTACATTTAACAAGACAAATATGATCATTCATGTTCTAAATTGTTTAGTGGGGTCTTTCTCTAACATATTATTAACAAAAAAGTCGGATTTCGTAACCTAATACATCTGTAATAAGCACCAAGCTCTGCAGACAGAGCGGTGCCGCTTTCTCGCAGCGACTTTTGCAAAGTCGTTTCCGCAGGTCGTAAAACACTAAATGAACATGACAGGAGCAGAATTAAATGTAAAAGGCTTTGAAAATAAAAGGTTTGCGGTACGCTCAGTGCTTCGTTGACATTTCACAGAGATACGCTTGTTTTTGTGAGACATTTTCAAAAAGAACAGGAATTTCACATTAATATAAAAAGCATATAGTAAAATATGAAAATACTACATGTCCCATCTCAAAATCGATATCTATCTTACCAGTGTTGGTTGGGGTGTAATGGACTACATATAATTCAACTAGTAATTTAACTACATTCTGTAGTAGCTTGGTGGTAGTAGAACTAAATTCAAATCTTGGTAGTGTTTTCTCAGTTGTTAATGAAAATGTTTTTGCGATGTAGAAGTGTAGCTAACTACTGGAAGTACACACTACTTTTTGCTCTAATAAAAGAGGCAAGAAGTAGTAGGCAAGAATTTCCTTTTTTTTTGGCACCAGACCTGCCTAATTCTTTCTTGAAACATATATTTTTAGTTTTTTAGGCTAAGTTACAGTTACACATTCTGTTAACATCTGATTCCAGAGTGATCTGTTCTTGTAATTTGTAGTCTATGACATTTCACATTTAGATTCGATAATTTGGTAACACTTTATGACACCCAGCGTTATAACACATTATGACATGTTCATAACCATGTCAAAATATGTCATAACAGCTGACATAACATGATCATAACCACTGTCATTACCATATATTTACACCTGTTGTGACATATATTGCGTTTTTTAGGACATCTGCATAAGTGTCAAAACCCACATTTATTAAAATGAGTTTTTTCCCCGCCAATAAGTTTCCTTTCGTTTGAAAGTTTGTTTCTTAAGTCCTTTGTTGTTGTTGTTGTAATTAATTCTGTTTACAGTCATGTTTTTTCCATCATATTTTAAATAACTTGCAGGAAATACACTTTATGAAACTGTCAAGAAGCATTTTGACCATCCTAATCATATAAGCCAGATAGGCATATCATGTACATACCCTTATGTCAGTAGTCATCAGTCAAAAAGAGGGTATCCTGCTCCTGAAATCTGTTCATCCCAGTCATCAGCAACAGAGCATTGGGGTAGGTGCATGTCTGACATCAATTTGTGGGCAATTACAATGATAATTTAATATGGTACATTTTAGAAATTGTTATATAACATAAACATACTGTTGACAAGTAGCCATAAAATAACTTAACTTTGTTAAGTTACAGCCTTATTCTAAAATGTATTAAATTGTTTTCCCCCACTAATCAATCTACACACAATACCCCATAATGACAAAGCAAAAACAGGTTTTTAGACATAAAAAAAAAAAAAAATGAAATATTACATTTACATAAGTATTCAGACCCTTCACTCAGTACTTTGTTGAAGCACATTTGGCAGAGATTACAGCCTTGAGTCTTCTTGGGTATGACGCTACAAGCTTGGCACACCTGTATTTGGGGAGTTTCTCCCATTCTTCTCTGCAGATCCTCTTAAGCTCTGTCAGGTTGGATAGGGAGCGTCACTGCAGGATGTGGTTTCAGGTGTTGCTTTACGCCTGCTACGTTGGGTTAATCAGTGTGTAGAGGGGTATATGAGGTTTGAGTGTGCAAAATGTAGATGCTCTTGAACTCTTGCTGTTCGATTGGTTTCAAGTCTGGGCTCTGGCTGGGCCACTCAAGGACATTCAGAGACTTGACCCGAAGCCACTCCTGCATTGTCTTGGCTTATGGTCATTATCCTGGTGGAAGGTGAACCTTCGCCCCAGTCTGAGGTCCTGAGCACTCTGGAACAGGTTTTCATCAAGGATCTCTCTGTACTTTGCTCCGTTCATCTTTCCCTCGATCCTGACTAGTCTCTCAGTCCCTGCCGCTGAAAAACATCCCCACATCATGATGATGCCACCACCATGCTTCACTGTAGGGATGGTGCCAGGTTTCCTCCAGACGTGACGCTTGGCATTCAGGACAAAGAGTTCAATATTGGTTTCATCAGACCAGAGAATCTTGTTTCTTATGGTCCTTTAGGTGCCTTTTGGCAAACTCCAAGCGTGCTGTCATGTGCCTTTTACTGAGGAGTGGCTTCTGTCTTGCCACTTTACCATAAAGGCCTGATTGGCGGAGTGCTGCAGAGATGGTTGTCCTTCTGGAAGGTTCTCCCATCTCCATAGAGGATCTCTGGAGCTCTGTCAGAGTGACCATAGGGTTCTTGGTCACCTCCCTGACCAAGGCCCTTCTCCCCCGATTGCTCAGTTTGGCCGGGCGGCCAGCTCTAGGAAGAGTCTTGGTGATTCCAAACTTCTTCCATTTAAGAATGATGGAAGCCACTGTGTTCTTGGGGATCTTCAATGCTGCAGAAATTTTTTGTTACCCTTCCCCAGATCTGTGCCTCGACACAATCCTGTCTCTGAGCTCTACGGACAATTCCTTCGACCTCATGTCTTGGTTTTTGCTCTGACATGCACTGTCAGCTGTGGGACCTTATATAGACAGGTGTGTGCCTTTCCAAATCATGTCCAATCAATTGAATTTACCACAGGTGGACTCCAATCAAGTTGTAGAAACATCAAGGATGATCAATGGAAAAAGGATGCACCTGAGCTCAATTTCAAGTCTCATAGCAAAGGGTCTAAATACTTATGTTAATAAGGTCTCTGTTTTTTTTTACATTTGCTATAAAATTCTAAAAACCTGTTTTCGCTTTGTCATTATGGGGTATTGTGTGTAGATTGATGAGGAAACATATTTATTTAATCAATTTTAGAATAAGGCGGAAACGTAACAAAATGTGGAAAAAGTAAAGGGGTCTGAATACTTTCCGAATGCACTGTATATGTGTCATGACAAAGTAAAGGGGTCTGAATACTTTCCGAATGCACTGTATATGTGTCATGACAGTGTTTTGACACTCCGGATTAGAGAAGAAAGATGACGAGTTCAACGGTGAGCCTTTCAGCATCCAGCCTAGCTGATGCAATGCTATTTACCAGATTTTTGACCACTTTATTTCTCTGGCCTTATTTTACTCATTTGTCAAAATATGCGTTTATGATTGGACACCCTATAATTAGCAACCCCATACCAACTCAGCGTTGAAAAAATTGACTTTCGAATTAGCTCCATTAACTACATAAATGACACACAGGGTGACACGAGCTACAGGATTTAAAACACTCATTCACACAAAAGTAAAGTACAATTTGTAACATGAATAATCAGCGATAACCCAACTATCTTATTTCAATTAGTTACACTCAGGTGAGCTCTAGTGATACAATGTAACAGTTGTGTTCGTGGAATCCTACAGGACTACATGTTTATCCGATTTGAGTATTGGACCACGGAGATCACTGTATTGCTGCAAAATATCGCCCGTGTAAGTAATGTTGCTACTCGTAACTAATACATTACGACAGTAAGATATTATCTGCTACACACCCACCCACTTTCCAAAGATATAGGTAGGCAATACTTGAATTGGAAAAAGAAAGTCAAAACCATACCAAGAAATAGACCGCGATAACAACTTCACCTCCGTCTGAATAACGTTAGAGTTGCAAATTATATCAAATCAAGCAAACATTAAATTGTCTAATCTCACAACCGCTGTATTAGCTTGTCGTATTTGTGTAAAAGGAAGCTACCTGAACAAACGCCCTCCTGAATGGTGTGATTTCTATCCAGTGTCCGTATGCAGCAGTTCCACTCTATCGAACATGTAGAATTTAGGACCCGTTGGAGAAAGCGCCAGTGCGAGAGTCATTCACAGATTCCGCCATACTGGATTTTGGCAAACCAATAAATCACGTGTCGTGCGCACCTCAGTGGTCGCGCTCTCCTGTATTTGCTTAGAAGGCGGGGTCACCGAATGAAGTTGGTCGGCTTGTTTGACAGTGGAGTAATAATAATAATATGCCATTTAGCAGACGCTTTCATCCAAAGCGATTTACAGTCATGTGAGCATACATTTTTACGTATGGGTGGTCCCGGGGATCGAACCCACTACCCTGGCGTTACAAGCGCCATGCTCTACCAATTGAGCTACAGAGGACCACTTCATGTTGCCACAGAATGTTGTTCAGGGTTGGGTAGGTTACTTTCTAAATGTAATCTGTAACAATAACTAGTTACCTGTCCAAAATTTTAATCAGTAATGTAATTTTTGGATTACTCAAACTCAGTAACGTAATCTGATTACTTCCCATTACTTTCCCCTTAAAAACCGGCGATACACTACACGATTTTGGGCAGGATTTAGCAGTCCCATACACGTTTTTGAGATAGGAGACAAAATCCCCATGTCGTTGCCTAATCGGGACGCGGGGCCATGATCGACGCTCGTTTAATGTGAGCGGGTCGGGAGACACAATCTGAGGGTGATCAGCAATAGCCAATAGCCAATGAGAGCTCGCCAGAGAAGAAGCCAGTGAGATGACGAAATTGTTTCGCACCACCCAGAACGTGTAGACTCTCGAGCAGGAGCGATGACTAGGCCAACTACTAGGATACGTTTGTGCTTGCAAAAGTGTCAAAGCGTTACAGCTCTGAAGTTCACAATCAAGCAATGTTATTAAATTCAAAATGTTGGCTAGATACAGTATTTCAACTCCGTATGGCAATTGTGAATGTCTGACTGAAAACGTTTATGAGGCTGCTTTGAGCCACAGCTCGTTGTAGCTAAATTACATTTGATCACATCATCACATCATTGTTTTCGCGAGACAGCGTGGTATCACACGACCAAGTGAAGAATCTTGTAGCGTGACCCCGTCTGTGCCACATCGTTTAGTGTGAGCGACACTACGTTGGCTAGACAAAAAAAACGACAGGAAAGATGGTCCTCATCATAGTGGTCTCTGACTTGTAGTCAGACTTGCTCAGGTGGAACAAACTTAAACTTCCGCGTTTTTACAATGCTGAATTGAATGTAATTGAGAAAACAGAAAGGAGTCATTATGTATTTTTTCGCAAACATCCTTTCTGAATGTGAAAGTAATCAAGAAGTAATCATATAGTTTTTCAAAAGTATATATAATCCGATTACAATATTTTTGCCAGTAACGTAACTGATCAGTTAAAGTTTTTTGTAATCAGATTACATGTAATCAGTTACTCCCCAACCCTGATGCTAGTGTATGGCTTTTTAAAATAGCCTATTAAACTCACAATTCACAATAGGAAGTAGCTAATCTGATGAAGCTGTGTTGGGAACATGGCAATTGTATCACTAGCAAAACAAACAGTCACTCATAGGTTGCTTTGTTTACAAGAATATTGATTTGATAAAGACTTTCAGGATCCAACCATCATGAAGTCATGGCATATTTTTCAACAATGTGCAGGGGTAACACTTACATTAAGGTAGGCCTACTTAAAAAGCATTTATGAATGGGTGTATAAGTAGTTTATAAAGTGTTTTTAATTTATAGATAGTTTATTTACATTTGACAGACACTCTTATCCAGAGCAACTTACAGGAGCAATTAGGGTTGAGTGCCTTGCTCAAGGGCACATCGACAGATTTTTCACCTAGTTGGCTCGGGGATTAGAACCAGCGACCTTTCGGTTACTGGCACAACGCTCTTAACCACTAAGCTACCTGCCGCCTTTATATTGTCATATTGTTATAGTGTCATAAACCATTATAATACATTTGTCGAAATTGTGTTCATGTCATTTGGCTGCATGCCAAATACCGATTTTATATATGGCTACACTGGCAATAATGACATTATTAGTCAATAACAGTGCAGTCAAAAATAATAATGACAGTGGCTAGCATCAGTTTGAACAAATGAACCCATTCCTCTTTGTCGTCAGGGTCATTGACGTCAGTCATTATCTGATGATTAACTTCACCACTCAAAAAATGACGTATTGGGGTGGATTAACAAAAAGCACAAATTAAAAGCAGATTTGGAATTTGCTCAATGCATGTCATAATCCCATAGAAAGCCAAATCATTTTCATGTGAAACACACTCACACAAGTATGCACGCAGAAACACACGCACACAAACACACACACACACACACACACACACACACTCTCTTTGCATTCAAAGATGGGAAGACTGCCAAGAATGATGCACAATCATCCAAGCTAAACAGTAGTGTTATGAATAATGACAGGTTTTGTCAACATCCCATTATTTCGATATTTACTATATAAAAAACATAGATTTCTGCTTCATATGTTTGCAAATTACTTGCATCTGCATGATTATACATGAATAGGCCTTTTTGCTTAATGCAGCAGAAGTTTTTGAATAAGCGATACCATTACTGGACGGACTAACTCTACAGCATCCGATGGGAGCTGTACTCAACAAAGAGCCTATAGAATCATTATTTGCAGCACATTGTGGAAAAGGCAGGTGGAGCCATTGACATCTACATTCATATATTTTCATCACTACTGACAAATTATAAATGACAATTTTAAACTACTCTGTTTGCTAAGAGGAAAACTCTGGGTCGATAACTCCACCAGCCTTTTCCACTCACACTGGGCTTCAGTTATCAAGTGTGAGCAGCACACATTTGTGCAGATATCATTTGTATGAGCAATTTCACAAACATTACGGCATTGACCAAAGTTTTCATAGCTCTGTTTAGTTATGAACTCAAGTTATCAATTAGGAAAAAATTGCATAACAAATCATGTCACTGGTACAGCAGGTTGTTTACCCATCACATGGCATTGTTTGAGTATTTGGCCCGTACTTCCCGAACATTTCCTCTTCAAAAAGAAAATGATGTTATATCACTATCTCTCCCTCTCGAGCTACAAAGAAACAAAAAAGTTAAAAAAGAAAACACTATGTACGCCACACTATAGCAGTCTCATCCACTCACAGGATAATGTCCACTAAACTGTTTGGCTAGGCAATTTCCTGCATCGTAAGTCAAGAGACAACATATTCAATCCCCTCCCAAGATGATGGAAAGGACTCAGTTTTGCTCTTTGCATGAAGAAACCAGTTAATCCTTTAGTGGATTGCTCATTGAATGCACATCACTGTGATGATATTACACTCTCAGTGAAGCAAAGGAGCACCGAGCATAGCATTAAACATCAAGCTTCTCTGGTTCTGGCAATGGATGGATGGTTGGATGAATAAGGAGATGGATGTCACTGAAGGGAAGGGAGGTGTGTTGAGATCTGGAAGTGAAGCCTATTATCTTGGTCTCAGTCTGAGAAAAATATAAGGATTACGTACAGTATTTCCTTGCAAGGCTTCTGCTTTCTATACCAGGGATACTATGCCACACAGGCCTCTCATCCACTAACACTCTATCCAAACTCTGCTGAAAAAAACAGCATAGACCAGCATACATTTCAAGCTGGTCCATGCTGGTCTTTGCTGGTCAGTGCTGGTCGGATGCTTGTCAAACTGGTCTGACCAGCATGGTTTAGCTGGTCAAGCTGGTCTGACCAGCATGGTCTAGCTGGTTCTGCTGGCCGACCAGCATGGTCTAGCTGGTTATGCTGGTGACCAGCCTTCATTGTGTTTTCGCTGGTGACCAACCTTCGCTGTGTTTTGCTAAAGCAAAACCAGCATCAAGTCACATTATGTTGGCTTGCAAAGTGATGTTTAATTCCTATTGGAATCCAGCCAGAGTGGATTCCCACAATCTGCATTTAGAATTACTGCCAGGGTCAGAAAGATGAATAAATAAGACTACCCTAACCAGTGGTATTCAAACTTTTTCAGCGGGGACCCCATTTTTTTTCACCAGAATTTCTTGTGGTCCCACCCTTTCCTCAAATATAATGACACAACCTTAAAATCGATACATTTACATTTTTACATCAAGAAATAACCTTCAATTCATTACATTTTCAGCTCTCTTATCAAATCAGAGCACTAATATGGTACAACCACTCTGTTCAAAAGGAGCACAAAAGCTGTATTGTCTTGTATTCTCTTCATTCATTTACAGATTCGCAATCCCTGGAACTGTCTCCTTTGAATGGTGTTCCAGTGTTTCAGTATTGACTTGTAAGCCACTTTTTGTCCTTGTTCTTTCATTTGTTGTCTGTTTGTACCTCTCTGCTTTGAACCTGTTGGCTAATTACGAGCTTGGCTCATGCTAACTGACACATCTAAAGGAATGCCGGCAGTAAATCAGATTGATAGCATTTGATTAACAGAAGAAGATGCAGCAGGGAGGCAGGCAGAGAGACAGAGAGAGTGCCATGAAGCCAATGGCTTCGAGATTTTTCAAAAGGGTGGCATAGTGGGCGCTTTCACACTGCTGAACCCACTTTTGCTACTCTGCCTGCTTGGCTGTGCTTAACAGGCTTGGCTGCCAAGTTGTGGAATACATGCCATTAATCCCTCTTATCCACTTTCAGCACCTTACATTGTGGAGGAGGGATAGCTGGTCGCTGCTGTTGCCGCCATTGCCACTTAGCTTCCCCCATGCTACTAAATCTAACATAGTCCACCTATCATAGTCTTGCTTTTACTTCAAATAAACCCTGTCACCCTAATAATGCTCTCGTCTCTTATGCCTGATTCACACTATAGGGCTTGTCCCTGTCCTAATTAATACCTACCAGTGGATATTTGTGGAGTGAGCTTTCTAGCGCCATCTGAGCCAACTCCCAAAACAACCAGAGCATCAAATCAAAATGATATTTGACTCAACAGCTCTGCAACGACACATTGTTTTGATCATCCCAAGGCCTACAAATACACCCCCCTCCATATGTATTTGGACAGTGAAGCAATTTGTAAAAAAAACTGTCTCTGTACTCCAGCATTTTGGATTTGAGATTAAATGTTTCATATGAGGCGTCTACAGAATGTCACTTTTTATTTGAGGGTAGGCAACATTACCTCCGACACGCTGATCCTGAACACTGCGGCCCCACAGGGGTGTGTGCTTAGTCCCCTCCTGTACTCCCTGTTCATCCACAACTGCATGGCCACGCACAACTCCAACACCATCATCAAGTTTGCTGACGACACAGCAGTGGTAGGCCTGATCACCGGCGACAATGAGACAGCCTACAGGGAGGAGGTCAGTGACCTGGCAGTGTGGTGCCAAGACAACAACCTCTCCCTCAATGTCATACATATCTGTTTTACCATTTAGAAATAAAAGCATCTCATGTATCTAGTCCCCCCATTTGAAGAAGTCATAAGTATTTGGACAAATTCAGTGTATTAAAGTAGTCAAAAGTTTAGTATTTGGTCCCATTTACCTACCACGCCATAATTTCATCAAGCTCGTGACTCTACAAACTTGTTGGATGCATTTGCAGTTTGTTTTGGTTGTGTTTTGGATTATGTTTTTCCCAATAGGAACTGAATTGTGAAGAATTAATTGTGTGATTTTGGAGTACATTTTACTGTAAATAAGAATAATTATGAATGACTCATAAAAAATGATGATAATACCCCCAAAATCATGAATAAAGATCATACCCCCCAAAAAATGCAAACCTCCCCTGTTAATGGTAATGTTGAGAGGTATGTTTTGTTTGCCTCTGAACGG